>NW_024100028.1:0-5992 GCF_016545835.1 Crotalus tigris
CAATGGGATTTTCCCATGTATTTTACCAGGAAAAATAGATAGGGAGCCTATAAAGGTCAGTGCTCTCCTAACCATACCCAAGCACTCCAAGTTCTTTGGCGATGTCCATTTTGCTCTAGGAGTTCACGGTGACGTAACCCTAACCCTATGTGGAATTTTCCTGCAATGGGATTTTCTCATGTATTTTACCAGGAAAAATAGATAGGGCAGCCTAGAAAAGTCAGTGCCCTCCTAACCATAGCCAAGCACTCCGAGTTTGTTGGCGATGTCCATTTTGCTCCAGGAGTTCACGGTGACGTAACCCTAACCCTAAGTGGAATTTTCCTCCAATGGCATTTTCCCATGTATTTTTCCAGGAAACATACATAGGGCAGCCTAGAAAAGTCAGTGCCCTCCTAACCATACCCAAGCACTCCGAGTTTGTTGGAAATGTCCATTTTGCTCTAGGAGTTCACGGTGACGTAACCCTAACCCTATGTGGAATTTTTCTGCAATGGGATTTTCTCATGTATTTTACCAGGAAAAATAGATAGGGCAGCCTAGAAAGGTCAGTGCTCTCCTAACCATACCCAAGCACTCCGAGTTCTTTGGCGATGTCCATTTTGCTCTAGGAGCTCACGGTGACGTAACCCCAACCCTCAGTGGAATTTTCCTCCAATGGGATTTTCCCATGTATTTTACCAGGAAACATAGATAAGGCAGCCTAGAAAAGTCAGTGCCCTCCTAACCATACCCAAGCACTATAAGTTCGTTGGTGATGTCCAATTTGATCTAGGAGTTCATGGTGATGTAACCCTAACCCTAAGTTGAATTTTCCTCCAATGGGATTTTCCCCGTGAATTTTACCAGGAAACATAGATAAGACAGCCTAGAAAAGTCAGTGCCCTCCTAAACATGAGATACCAAGCACTCCGATTCGTTGGCGATTGTCCATTTTGCTCTACAGTTCACGGTGACGTAACCCTAACCCTAATGGAGATTTCCTCCAATGCATTTTTAACCATGTATTTTTTCCAGGAAACATAGATAGGGCAGCCTAGAAAAGTCAGTGCCTCTCCTAACATACCAACACTCCGAGTCGTTTGGCATGTCCATTTTGCTCTAGGGTTTCATGGGACATACCTAACCCTAACCTAACTGGAATTTTCTGGCAATGTGATTTTCCCCATGTATTTTACCAGGAAAAGTAGATAGTGCAGCCTAGAAAGGTCAGTGCTCTCCTAACCATAGCCAAGCACTCCGAGTTGGTTGGCGATGTCCATTTTGCTCTAGGAGTTCATGGAGACGTAACCCTAACCCTAAGTGGAATTTTCCTCCGATGGGATTTTCCCATGTATTTTACCAGGAAACATACATAGGTCAGCCTAGAAAAGTCAGTGCCCTCCTAACCATACCCAAGCACTCCGAGTTCGTTGGTGATGTCCATTTTGCTCTAGGAGTTCATGGTGACGTAACCCTAACCCTAACTGGACTTTTCCTGCAATGGGATTTTCCCATGTATTTTACCAGGAAAAGTAGAAGTGCAGCTAGAAAGGTCAGTGCCTCCTAACCATCCAAGCACCTCCAGTTCGTTGGCGATGTCCTTTTGCTCTAGGAATTTCGATGGAGACGTAACCCTAACCCTAAGTGGAATTTCCCTCCTATGGATTTTTCCCCATGTCTTTTACCAGGGAACGATACATAGGTAGCCTAAGAAAACGTCGAGTGCCCTCCAACCATAACCAAGCATCTCCGAGTTTGTTGGAAAATGTCCTTTTGCTCTTAGTAGTTTCACGGTGCGGGTACACTAACCCTAACTGGAATTTTCCTGCCATGGATTTTCCCATGTATTTTACAGAAAAATAGATATGGAGCCTAGAAGGGGTCATTGCCCCCCCTCTCCTAACCATACCCAAGCACTCCGAGTTCTTTGGCGATGTCCATTTTGCTCTAGGAGTTCATGGTGACGTAACCCTAACCCTATGTTGAATTTTCCTGCAATGGGATTTTCTCATGTATTTTACCAGGAAAAATAGATAGTGCAGCCTAGAAAGGTCAGTGCTCTCCTAACCATACCCAAGCACTCCGAGTTCTTTGGCGATGTCCATTTTGCTCTAGGAGCTCACGGTGACGTAACCCCAACCCTAAGTGGAATTTTCCTCCAATGGGATTTTCCCATGTATTTTACCAGGAAACATAGATAAGGCAGCCTAGAAAAGTCAGTGCCCTCCTAACCATACCCACGCACTATAAGTTAGTTGGTGATGTCCAATTTGATCTAGGAGTTCATGGTGATGTAACCCTAACCCTAAGTTGAATTTTCCTCCAATGGGATTTTCCCGTGTATTTTACCAGGAAACATAGATAAGACAGCCTCGAAAAGTCAGTGCCCTCCTAACCATACCCAAGCACTCCGAGTTCGTTGCGTGTCCCTTTTGCTCTAGTTTCCGGTGACGTAACCCTACCCCTAAGTGGAATTTTTCCTCCAATGGCATTTTCCCATGTATTTTACCAGGAAACATAGATAGGGCAGCCTAGAAAAGTCAGTGCCCTCCTAACCATAACCAAGCACTCCGAGTTCGTTGGCGATGTCCATTTTGCTCTAGGAGTTCATGGTGACGTAACCCTAACCCTATGTGGAATTTTCCTGCAATGGGATTTTCTCATGTATTTTACCAGGAAAAATAGATAGTGCAGCCTAGAAAGGTCAGTGCTCTCCTGACCATACCAAGCACTCCGAGTTCGTTGGCGATGTCGATTTTGCTCTAGGAGTTCATGGAGACGTAACCCTAACCCTTAGTGGAATTTTCCTCCGACGGGATTTTCCCATGTATTTTACCAGGAAACATACATAGGGTAGCCTAGAAAAGTCAGTGCCCTCCTAACCATACCCAAGCACTCCGAGTTCGTTGGCGATGTCCATTTTGCTCTAGTAGTTCACGGGGACGTAACCCTAACCCTAAGTGGAATTTTCCTGCAATGGGATTTTCCCATGTATTTTACCAGGAAACATACATAGGGCAGCCTAGAAAGGTCAGTGCTCTCCTAACCATACCCAAGCACTCCGAGTTTGTTGGCGATGTCCATTTTGCTCTGGGAGTTTATGGTGACGTAACCGTAAGTGGAATTTTCCTCCAATGGCATTTTCCCATGTATTTTTCCAGGAAACATAGATAGGGCAGCCTAGAAAAGTCAGTGCCCTCCTAACCATACCCAAGCACTCCAAGTTCGTTGGCGATGTCCATTTTGCTCTAGGAGTTCATGGTGACGTAACCCTAACCCTAACTGGAATTTTCCTGCAATGGGATTTTCCCATGTATTTTACCAGGAAACATACATAGGGCAGCCTAGAAAGGTCAGTGCTCTCCTAACCATACCCAAGCACTCCGAGTTTGTTGGCGATGTCCATTTTGCTCTGGGAGTTTATGGTGACGTAACCGTAAGTGGAATTTTCCTCCAATGGCATTTTCCCATGTATTTTTCCAGGAAAAGTAGATAGTGCAGCCTAGAAAGGTCAGTGCTCTCCTAACCATACCAAGCACTCCGAGTTCGTTGGCGATGTCCATTTTGCTCTAGGAGTTCATGGACACGTAACCCTAACCCTAACTGGAATTTTCCTCCAATGGGATTTTCCCATGTATTTTACCAGGAAACATAGATAGGGCAGCCTAGAAAAGTAAGTGCCTTCCTAACCAAAAGAAAGCATTCCGAATTTGTTGGCAATGTCCATTTTGCTCTATGAGTTCACGTGCCGTACCCAACCCTAAGTTGTATTTTCCTCCTAATTGATTTTGCCCATGTATGTTTACAGGAAACATAGATGAAGACGCCTAGAAAAGTCAGTGCCCTCCTACCAGCCCAGCCTCCGGTTCGTTGGCGATTCCATTTTGGCTCTAGGAGTTCATGGTGACGTAACCCTAACCCTAATTGGAATTTTCCTCCAATGGGATTTTCCCATGTATTTTACCAGGAAACATACATATGGCAGCCTAGAAAAGTCAGTGCCCTCCTAACCATACCCAAGCACTCCGAGTTCGTTGGCGATGTCCATTTTGCTCTAGGAGTTCATGGTGACATAACCCTAACCCTAACTGGAATTTTCCTGCAATGGGATTTTCCCATGTATTTTACCAGGAAAAGTAGATAGTGCAGCCTAGAAAGGTCAGTGCTCTCCTAACCAGACCAAGCACTCCGAGTTCGTTGGCGATGTCCATTTTGCTCTAGGAATTCATGGAGACGTAACCCTAACCCTAAGTGGAATTTTCCTCCGATGGGATTTTCCCATGTATTTTACCAGGAAACATACATAGGGCAGCCTAGAAAAGTCAGTGCACTCCTAACCATACCCAAGCACTCCGAGTTTGTTGGCGATGTCCATTTTGCTCTAGGAGTTCACGGTGACGTAACCCTAACCCTAACTGGAATTTTCCTGCAATGGGATTTTCCCATGTATTTTACCAGGAAACATACATAGGGTCGCCTAGAAAAGTCAGTGCCCTCCAAACCATACCCAAGCACTCCGAGTTTGTGGGAAATGTCCATTTTGCTCTAGGAGTTCACGGTGACGTAACCCTAACCCTAACTGGAATTTTCCTGCAATGGGATTTTCCCATGTATTTTACCAGGAAAAATAGATAGGGAGCCTAGAAAGGTCAGTGCTCTCCTAACCATACGCAAGCACTCCGAGTTCGTTGGCGATGTCCATTTTGCTCTAGGAGTTCATGGTGACGTAACCCTAACCCTATGTGGATTTTTCCTGCAATGGGATTTTCTCATGTATTTTACCAGGAAAAATAGATAGTGCAGCCTAGAAAGGTCAGTGCTCTCCTAACCATACCCAAGCACTCCGAGTTCTTTGGCGATGTCCATTTTGCTCTAGGAGCTCACGGTGACGTAACCCCAACCCTAAGTGGAATTTTCCTCCAATGGGATTTTCCCATGTATTTTACCAGGAAACATAGATAAGGCAGCCTAGAAAAGTCAGTGCCCTCCTAACCATACCCAAGCACTAGAAGTTAGTTGGTGATGTCCAATTTGATCTAGGAGTTCATGGTGATGTAACCCTAACCCTAAGTTGAATTTTCCTCCAATGGGATTTTCCCGTGTATTTTACCAGGAAACATAGATAAGACAGCCTAGAAAAGTCAGTGCCCTCCTAACCATACCCAAGCACTCCGAGTTCGTTGGCGATGTCCATTTTGCTCTAGGAGTTCATGGTGACATAACCCTAACCCTAACTGGAATTTTCCTGCAATGGGATTTTCCAATGTATTTTACCAGGAAACATACATAGGGCAGCCTAGAAAAGTCAGTGCCCTCCAAACCATACCCAAGCACTCCGAGTTTGTTGGATATGTCCATTTTGCTCTAGGAGTTCACGGTGACGTAACCCTAACCCTAACTGGAATTTTCCTGCAATGGGATTTTCCCATGTATTTTACCAGGAAAATTAGATAGGGAGCCTAGAAAGGTCAGTGCTCTCCTAACCATACCCAAGCACTCCGAGTTCTTTGGCGATGTCCATTTTGCTCTAGGAGTTCATGGTGACGTAACCCTAACCCTATGTGGAATTTTCCTGCAATGGGATTTTCTCATGTATTTTACCAGGAAAAATAGATAGGGCAGCCTAGAAAAGTCAGTGCCCTCCTAACCATAGCCAAGCACTCCGAGTTTGTTGGCGATGTCCATTTTGCTCCAGGAGTTCACGGTGACGTAACCCTAACCCTAAGTGGAATTTTCCTCCAATGGCATTTTCCCATGTATTTTTCCAGGAAACATACATAGGGCAGCCTAGAAAAGTCAGTGCCCTCCTAACCATACCCAAGCACTCCAAGTTTGTTGGCGATGTCCATTTTTCTCTAGGAGTTCACGGTGACGTAACCCTAACCCTAAGTGGAATTTTCCTCCAATGGGATTTTCCCATGTATTTTACCAGGAAACATAGATAAGGAAGCCTAGACAGGTCAGTGCTCTCCTAACCATACCAAGCACTCCGAGTTCGTTGGCGATGTCC
>NW_024100029.1:0-3528 GCF_016545835.1 Crotalus tigris
GTGACCCCGGCATCAGGAATTTCCTTCCCTAGATACCAAAATGACTCAATTTTTGAAAACTAGACAAATCACAATTTTTAAGCATGAAATTTAACCCAGATCCCATTCTGATTTCCATTTTTACATTTGGGTCAAAAAAAAATTTTCACCTCTGGAGCAAAAAAATCCGTGATCCCGGCATCAGGAATATCCTTCCCTGGATACCAAAACGGCTCAATTTTTGAAATCTAGACAAAGCACCATTGTTAAGCATCAAATTTAATCCCAAATCCCATTCTGAGGTCCATTTTTACATTTGGGTCCAAAAAAGTTTTTCACCTCTGGAGCACAAAAATCCGTGACACCGGCATCAGGAATTTCCTAGCCCAGAAACTAAAACGGCTCAATTTTTGAAAACTAGACAAATCACCATTTTTAAGCATGAAATTTAACCCAAATCCCATTCTGAGGTCCATTTTTACATTTGGGTCAAAAAAAATTTTTCACCTCTGGAGCAAAAAAATCTGTCACCCCGGCAACAGGAATTTCCTTCCCTGGATACCAAAAAGTCTCAATTTTTGAAAACTAGAAAAAGCACCATTTTTAAGCATGAAATATAACCCCGAAGTCCATTCTGAGGTCCATTTTTACATTTGGGTCAAAAAAAAAAATTACATCTCCGGATCACAAAAATCCATGACCCCGGAATCAGGAATTTCCTTCCCTGGACACTAAAACGGCTGAAAAATTAAAAACTAGAAAAAGCACCATTTTTAAGCATCAAATTTAATCCCGAATCCCATTCTGAGGTCCATTTTTACATTTGGGTCAAAAAAAATTTTTCACCTCTGGAGCACAAAAATCCATGACACTGGCATCAAGAATTTCCTTCCCTGATCACCAAAACAGCTCAATTTTTCAAAATTAGAAAAAGCACCATTTTTAAGCATGAAATTTAACCCCGAATCCCATTTCCGGAGCACAAAAATCCATGAACCCGGCATCAGGAATTTCCTTCCCTGAACACCAAAACTGCTCAATTTTTAAAAACTAGAAAAAGCACCATTTTTTAGCATGAAATTTAACCCCGAATCCCATTTCTGGAGCACAAAAATCCATGAACCCGGCATCAGAAATTTCCTTCCACGAACACCAAAACGGCTGAAAAATTAAAAACTAGAAAAATCACCATTTTTAAGCATGAAATTTGACCCTTAATCCCATTCTGAGGTCAGTTTTTACATCTGGGTCAAAAAAAAATTCACCTCCAGAGCAGAAAAATCCTGGTGGCATCAGGGAAGTCACTTCCCAGACCCAAAATGCCTCAATTCTTAAACACTAGAAAAAGCATATTTCTAACGCATGAATTTACCCGATTCATTCTGAGTCTGTTTTAATTTACGTCCCCCCAAAAAATTTTCGCTCACACGGAAACCAATCCGTGACCCCGGCATCATTAATTTTCCTCTCCCTGTCACACAAAAACAGCTCAATTTTGTTAAAAACCTAGAAAAGCACCAGTTCTAGCATGAAATTTACCCCGAATCCCCCTTCTGAGGTCCCGTTTTAAAAATTATGCGTCCCCCAAAAATTTTCACCTCTGGAGCAAAAAATCCGTCACCCCGGCATCAGGAATTTCCTTCCCTGTCCAAACGGCTCATTTTTTGGAAACTATACAAGCACCATTTTTTAGCATCAATTTAATCCCGATCCCATTCTGAGGTCGTTTTTTTACATTGGGTCACAAAAAATTTTTCACCTCTGAGCACAAAAATCCGTGACCCCGGCATCAGGAATTTCCTTTCCCGTACACCAAAACAGCTCAATTTTTAAAAACTAGAAAAAGCACCATTTTTAAGCATGAAATTTAACCCAGATCCCATTCTGGGGTCCATTTTTACATTTGGGTCAAAAAAAATTTTTCACCTCTGGAGCAAAAAAATCCGTGATCCCGGCATCAGGAATATCCTTCCCTGGATACCAAAACGGCTCAATTTTTGAAATCTAGACAAAGCACCATTTTTAAGCATCAAATTTAATCCCAAATCCCATTCTGAGGTCCATTTTTACATTAGGGTCAAAAAAAGTTTTTCACCTCTGGAGCACAAAAATCCGTGACCCCGGCATCAGGAATTTCCTACCCGGAAACTAAAACGGCTCAATTTTTGAAAACTAGAAAAAGCACCATTTTTAAGCATGAAATTTAACCCCGAATCCCATTCTGAGGTCCGTTTTTACATTTGGGTCAAAAAAAATTTTTCACCTCTGGAGCAAAAAAATCCGTGACCCCGGCATCAGGAATTTCCTTCCCTGGATACCAAATTGGCTCAATTTTTGAAAACTAGACAAAGCACCATTTTTAAGCATCAAATTTAATCCCAAATCCCATTCTGAGGACCGTTTTTACATTTGGGTCAAAAAAAATTTTTCACCTCTGGAGCACAAAAATCCGTGACCCCGGCATCAGGAATTTCCTAGCCCGGAAACTAAAACGGCTCAATTTTTGAAAACTAGAAAAAGCACCATTTTTAAGCATGAAATTTAACCCCAAATCCCATTTCCGGAGCACAAAAATCCATGAACCCGGCATCAGGAATTTCCTTCCCTAAACACCAAAACAGCTCAATTTTTAAAAACTAGAAAAAGCACCATTTTTTAGCATGAAATTTAACCCCGAATCCCATTTCTGGAGCACAAAAATCCATGAACCCGGCATCAGAAATTTCCTTCCACGAACACCAAAACGGCTGAAAAATTAAAAACTAGAAAAAGCACCATTTTTAAGCATGAAATTTGACCCTTAATCCCATTCTGAGGTCAGTTTTTACATCTGGGTGAAAAAAAATTTCACCTCCAGAGCAGAAAAATCCGTGAGCTGGCATCAGGAATCACCTTCCCCAGACACCAAAATGGCTCAATTCTTAAAAACTAGAAAAAGCACCATTTCTACGCATGAAATTTAACCCCGAATCCCATTCTGAGGTCTGTTTTTAAAATTACGTCCCCCCAAAAAATTTTCAGCTCCGGAAAACAAAAATCCGTGACCCCGGCATCAGGAATTTCCTTCCCTGGAGACCAAAACGGCTCAATTTTTAAAACTAGAAAGCACCATTTCTAGCATGGAACATTTAACCCGAATCCATTTCTGAGGTCCGTTTTTTTAATTTGCGTTCCCCCCAAAAAATTTTCACCTCGGGCAAAAAAAATCCGTCACCCCGGCTCAGGAATTTCCTTCCCTGATACAAAAAGCTCAATTTTTGAAAACGAGAAACCCCATTTTTTAGCAATCAATTTAATCCCGATCCCATTCTGAGATCCGTTTTTACATTCGGGTCAAAAAAATTTTTTCATCTCCAGAGTAGAAATATCTGTGACCCCGGCATCAGGAATTTCCTTCCCCTGACACCAAAAAAGCTCAATTTTTGAAAACTAGAAAAAGCACCATTTTTAAGCATGAAATTTAACCCTGAATCCCATTCCGAGGTCCGTTTTTACATTTGGGTCAAAAAAAATTTTCACCTCCTGAGCACAAAAATCCCTGACCCCGGC
>NW_024100030.1:0-9821 GCF_016545835.1 Crotalus tigris
CGGCATCAGGAATTTCCCTCCCTGGATACCAAAACGGCGCAATTTTTGAAAACTAGAAAAAGCAACATTTTTAAGCATGAAATTTAACCCCGAATCCGATTCTGAGGTCCGTTTTTACATTAGGGTCAAAAAAAATTTTCATCTCTGGAGAACAAAAAATCCATGACCCCGGCATCAGGAGTTTCCTTCCCTGGATATCAAAACAGCTCAATTTTTGATAATTAGAAAAAGAACCATTTTTAAGCATGAAATTTAACCCCGAATCCGATTCTGAGGTCCGTTTTTACATTTGGGGTCAAAAAAAATTTTCATCTTTGGAGCAGAAAAATCCGTGGCCCCGGCATCAAGAATTTTCTTCCCTGTATACCAAAACGGCTCAATTTTTGAAAACTAGAAAAAGCACCATTATTAAGCATGAAATTAAACCCCGAACCCCATTCTGAGGTCCGTTTTTACATTTTAGTCAAAAAAATTTTTTCATCTCTGGAGCACAAAAATCTATGACCCCGGCATCAGGAATTTACTTCCCTGGATACCAAAACGGCTCAATTTTTGAAACTTAGAAGAAGCACCATTTTCAAGCATTATATTTAAACCCCGCATCCATTCTGAAGGTCCGTTTTTACATTTCATTCAAAAAAAAATTTTCATCTTTGGAGCAGAAAAATCTATGACCCCGGCATCAGGAATTTCCTTCCCTGGATACCAAAACAGCTCAATTTTTGATAACTAGAAAAAGCACCATTTTTAAGCATGAAATTTAACCCCGAATCCCATTCTGAGGTCCGTTTTTACATTTGGGTCAAAAAAAATTTTTCATTTCCGGAGCACAAAAATATGTGACCGCGGCATCAGCAATTTCCTTCCCTGGATACCAAAACGGCTCAATTTTTGATAACTAGAAAAAGCACAATTTTTAAGCATGAAATTTAACCCCGAATCCGATTCTGAGGTCCGTTTTTACATTTGGTTCAAAAAAAAATTTTCATCTTTGGAGCAGAAAAATCTATGACCCCGGCATCAGGAATTTCCTTCCCTGGATACCAAAACAGCTCAATTTTTGAAAACTAGAAAAAGCACCATTTTTAAGCATGAAATTTAACCCCGAATCCCATTCTGAGGTCCTTTTTACAGGTGGGTCAAAAAAATTTTCAATCTTTGAGCAGCAAATATTGTCCCCGGCAATCAGAATTTACTTCCCTAGATACCAAAACGGATTACATTTTTGAAAATTAGATAAGCACTTTTTTAAGCAGGAAATTTTAAAACCCCAAATCCGATTCTGAGTCCTTTTTTACATTTTCAGTCAAAAAAAAATTTTCACATCTTTGGAGCAGAAATCGATGACCCCGGCATCAGGAATTTCCTTCCCTGGATACCAAAACAGCTCAATTTTTGAAAACTAGAAAAAGCACCATTTTTAAGCATGAAATTTAACCCCGAAGCCCATTCTGAGGTCCGTTTTTACATGTGGGTCAAAAAAATTTTTTCATTTCCGGAGCACAAAAATACGTGACCGCGGCATCAGCAATTTCCTTCCCTGGATACCAAAACGGCTCAATTTTTGATAACTAGAAAAAGCACCATTTTTAAGCATGAAATTTAACCCCGAATCCCCTTCTGAGCTCTGTTTTTACATTTGGGTCAAAAAAAATTTTCATCTTTGGAGCAGAAAAATCCGTGGCCCCGGCATCAGGAATTTCCTTCCCTGGATACCAAAACGGCTCAATTTTTGAAAATTAGAAGAAGCACCATTTTCAAGAATTATATTTAACCCCGAATCCCATTCTGAGGTCCGTTTTTACATTTCAGTCAAAAAAAATTTTTCATCTCCGGAGCACAAAAATCCGTGACCCCGTCATCAGGAATTTCCCTCCCTGGATACCAAAACGGCTCAATTTTTGAAAACTAGAAAAAGCACCATTTTTAAGCATGCAATTTAACCCCGAATCCCATTCTTGAGGCTCCGTTTTTACATTTGGGTCAAAAAAAATTTTCTCTTTGGAGCAGCAAAATCTAATTCCCCTAATCAGGAATTTACTTCCCTAGATACCAAAACGGCTTAATTTTTGAAAATTAGAAGAAGCACCATTTTTAAGCAAGAAATTTAACCCCGAATCCCATTCTGAGGTCCGTTTTATATTTGAGTAAAAAAAAATTTTCATCTTTGGAGCAGAATAATCTATGACCCCGGGATCAGGAACTTCCTTCCCTGCATACCAAAACAGCTCAATTTTTGATAACTAGAAAAAACACCATTTTTAAGCATGAAATTTAACCCCGAATCCCATTCCGAGGTCCGTTTTTACATTTGGGTCAAAAAAATTTTTTCATTTCCGGAGCACAAAAATACGTGACCGCGGCATCAGCAATTTCCTTCCCTGGATACCAAAACGGCTTAATTTTTGAAAAATAGAAGAAGCACCATTTTTAAGCATGCAATTGAACCCCAAATCCCATTCTGAGGTCCGTTTTTACATTTGGGTCAAAAAAAATTTTTCATCTCTGGAGAACAAAAAATCCATGACCCCGGCATCAGGATTTTCCTTCCCTGTATACCAAACGGCTCTCAATTTTTGAAAACTAGAAAAAGCACCATTTTTAAGCATGAAAATTTAACCCCGAACCCCATTCTGAGGTGCCGTTTTTACATTTCAGGTCAAAAAAATTTGTCATCTCTGAGCAACAAAAATCTATGACCCCGGCATCAGGAATATTACTTCCCTGGTACCAAACGGCTGCATTTTTGAAAATAGAAGAAGCACCATTTTTTCAAGCATTATATTTAACGCCCGAATCCCGTCTGAGGCCGTTTTTTTACATTTCAGTCAAAAAATTATTCATCTTCCAAGCACAAAATTCCGTGACCCCGGCATCTAGGAATTCCCTCCCTGGATACCAACTGCTCAATTTTTGAAAACTAGAAAAAGCACCATTTTTAAGCATGCAATTTAACCCCGAATCCCATTCTGAGCTCCGTTTTTGCATTTGGGTCAAAAAAAAATTTTCATCTCTGGAGAACAAAAATCTGTGACCCCGGCATAAGGAATTTCCTTCCCTGGATACCAAAACGGCTCAATTTTTGAAAACTAGAAAAAGCACCATTTTTAAGCATGAAATTTAACCCTGAATCCCATTCTGAGCTCTGTTTTTACATTTGGGTCAAAAAATTTTTTCATCTTTGCAGCAGAAAAATCCGTGGCCCCGGCATCAGGAATTTCCTTCCCTGTATACCAAAACGGTTCAATTTTTGAAAACTAGAAAAAGCACCATTTTTAAGCATGAAATTTAACCCCGAATCCCATTCTGAGGTCCGTTTTTACATTTGGGTCAAAAAATTTTTTCATCTTTGGAGCAGAAAAATCTATGTCCCGGACATCAGGAATTTACTTCCCTAGATACCAAAACGGCTTAATTTTTGAAAATTAGAAGAAGCACCATTTTTAAGCATGAAATTTAACCCCGAATCCCATTCTGAGGTCCGTTTTACATTTTCAGAGTCAAAAAAAAATTTTCATCCTTTGAGCAGAAAAATCCATGACCCCGCTCAAGAATTTCCTTCCCTGTAATACCAAACCGGCTCAATTTTTGAAAACTAGCAAGAAGCACCATTTTTAAGCATGAAATTTACCACCGAATCCCATTCTAAGCTCAGGTGTTTACAATTTGGTTCAAAAAAAATTTTTTCATCTCTGGAAACAAAAAATTCCATGACCCTCGCATAAGGAATTTCCTTCCCTGTATACCAAAACGGCTCAATTTTTGAAAACTAGAAGAAGCACCATTTTTAAGCATGAAATTTAACCCCGAACCCCATTCTGAGGTCCGTTTTTACATTTTAGTCAAAAAAATTTTCATCTCTGGAGAACAAAAAATCCGTGGCCCCGGCATCAAGAATTTTCTTCCCTGTATACCAAAACGGCTCAATTTTTGAAAACTAGAAAAAGCACCATTTTTAAGCATGAAATTTAACCCCGAACCCCATTCTGAGGTCCGTTTTTACATTTTAGTCAAAAAAAATTTGTCATCTCTGGAGCACAAAAATCTATGACCCCGGCATCAGGAATTTACTTCCCTGGATACCAAAACGGCTCAATTTTTGAAAATTAGAAGAAGCACCATTTTCAAGAATGATATTTAACCCCGAATCCCATTCTGAGGTCCGTTTTTACATTTCAGTCAAAAAAAATTTTTCATCTCCGGAGCACAAAAATCGGTGACCCCGGCATCAGGAATTTCCCTCCCTGGATACCAAAACGGCTCAATTTTTGAAAACTAGAAAAAGCACCATTTTTAAGCATGCAATTTAACCCCGAATCCCATTCTGAGCTCCGTTTTTACATTTGGGTCAAAAAAATTTTTCATCTTTGGAGCAGCAAAATCTATGTCCCGGACATCAGGAATTTACTTCCCTAGATACCAAAACGGCTTAATTTTTGAAAATTAGAAGAAGCACCATTTTTAAGCATGAATTTTAACCTCAAATCCCATTCTGAGGTCCGTTTTTACATTTGAGTAAAAAAAAAATTTTCATCTTTGGAGCAGCAAAATATATGTCCCCGGCATCAGGAATTTACTTCCCTAGATACCAAAACGGATTAATTTTTGAAAATTAGAAGAAGCACCATTTCTAAGCATGAAATTTAACCCCAAATCCGATTCTGAGGTCCGTTTTTACATTTCAGTCAAAAAAAAATTTTCATCTTTGGAGCAGAAAAATCCATGACCCCGGCATCAGGAATTTCCTTCCCTGTATACCAAAACGGCTCAATTTTTGAAAACTAGAAGAAGCACCATTTTTAAGCATGAAATTTAACCCCGAATCCCATTCTAAGCTCCGTTTTTACATTTGGGTCAAAAAAAATTTTTCATCTCTGGAGAACAAAAAATCCATGACCCCGGCATAAGGAATTTCCTTCCCTGGAGACCAAAACGGCTCAATTTTTGATAACTAGAAAAAGCACCATTTTTAAGCATGAAATTTAACCCCGAATCCCATTCTGAGGTCCGTTTTTACATTTGGGTCAAAAAAAAAATTTCATCTTTGGAGCAGAAAATCCATGACCCCGGCATCAGGAATTTCCTTCCCTGTATACCAAAACGGCTCAATTTTTGAAAACTAGAAAAAGCACCATTTTTAAGCATGAAATTTAACCCCGAACCCCATTCTGAGGTCCGTTTTTACATTTTAGTCAAAAAATTTTTTCATCTCTGGAGCACAAAAATCTATGACCCCGGCATCAGGAATTTACTTCCCTGGAATACCAAAACGGCTCATTTTGAAATTAGAGAAGCCCAATTTTCAGAATTATATTTAACCCCGAATCCCCTTCTGAGGTCCTTTTTTACATTTCAGTCAAAACAATTTTTCATCTCCGAGCACAAAAAATCGGTGACCCGAGCATCAGGAATTCCCTCCTGGATACCAAAACGGCTCAATTTTTTGGAAAACTAGAACGCGCCCATTTTTAAGGCATGCAATGTAAACACCCGAATCCCATTCTGAGCTCCGTTTTTACATTTGGGTCGAAAAAATTTTTCATCTTTGGAGCAGCAAAATCTATGTCCCCGACATCAGGAATTTACTTCCCTAGATACCAAAACGGCTTAATTTTTGAAAATTAGAAGAAGCACCATTTTTAAGCAAGAAATTTAACCCCGAATCCCATTCTGAGGTCCGTTTTATATTTGAGTAAAAAAAAATTTTCATCTTTGGAGCAGAATAATCTATGACCCCGGGATCAGGAATTTCCTTCCCTGCATACCAAAACAGCTCAATTTTTGATAACTAGAAAAAGCACCATTTTTAAGCATGATATTTAACCCCGAATCCCATTCCGAGGTTCGTTTTTACAGTTGGGTCAAAAAAATTTTTTCATTTCCGGAGCACAAAAATACGTGACCGCGGCATCAGCAATTTCCTTCCCTGGATACCAAAACGGCTTAATTTTTGAAAATTAGAAGAAGCACCATTTTTAAGCATGAAATTTAACCCCGAATCCCATTCTGAGGTCCATTTTTACATTTGGGTCAAAAAAATTTTTCATCTTCGGAGCACAAAAATCCGTGACCCCGGCGTCAGGAATTACCTTCCCTGGATACCAAAACAGCTCAATTTTTGTTAACTAGAAAAAGCACCATTTTTAAGCATGAAATTTAACCCCGAATCCCATTCTGAGGTCCGTTTTTACATTTGGGTCAAAATTTTTTTTCATCTTTGGAGCAGCAAAATCTATGTCCCCGGCATCAGGAATTTACTTCCCTAAATACCAAAACGGCTTAATTTTTGAAAACTAGAAAAAGCACCATTTTTAAGCATTAAATTTACCCCTAACCCGTTCTGAGGTCCTTTTTACTTTTCAGTCAAAAAAATTTTTTCATCCTCCGGAGCACAAAAATCTATGACCCCGGCATCAGAATTTCCTTCCTGATACCAAACGGCTCATTTTGAAAAGTAAAAAAAAAAAAAAAGGAACAATTTTTCAAGCATTATATTTAACCCCGAATCCCAGTCTGAGGTCCGTTTTTACATTTCAGTCAAAAAAATTTTTTCATCTCCGGAGCACAAAAATCCGTGACCCCGGCATCAGGAATTTCCCTCCCTGGATACCAAAACGGCTCAATTTTTGAAAACTAGAAAAAGCACCATTTTTAAGCATGCAATTTAACCCCGAATCCCATTCTGAGCTCCGTTTTTACGTTTGGGTCAAAAAAAAATTTTCACCTCTGGAGAACAAAAATCTATGACCCCGGCATAAGGAATTTCCTTCCCTGGATACCAAAACGGCCCAATTTTTGAAAACTAGAAAAAGCACCATTTTTAAGCATGAAATTTAACCCTGAATCCCATTCTGAGCTCTGTTTTTACATTTGGGTCAAAAAAATTTTTCATCTTTGCAGCAGAAAAATCCGTGGCCCCGGCATCAGGAATTTCCTTCCCTGTATACCAAAACGGTTCAATTTTTGAAAACTAGAAAAAGCACCATTTTTAAGCATGAAATTTAACCCCGAATCCCATTCTGAGGTCCGTTTTTACATTTGGGTCAAAAAAATTTTTTCATTTCCGGAGCACAAAAATACGTGACCGCGGCATCAGCAATTTCCTTCCCTGGATACCAAAACGGATCAATTTGTGAAAACTAGAAAAAGCACCATTTTAAGCATGAAATTTAACCCCGAATCCCATTCTGAGGTCCGTTTTTACATTTGGGTCAAAAAGATTTTTCATCTTTGGAGCACCAAAATCTATGTCCGCGACATCAGGAATTTACTTCCCTAGATACCAACACGGCTTAATTTTTGAAAATTAGAAGAAGCACCATTTTTAAGCATGAAATTTAACCCCGAATCCCATTCTGAGGTCCGTTTTTACATTTGAGTAAAAAAAAAATTTTCATCTTTGGAGCAGAAAAATCTATGACCCCGGCATCAGGAATTTCCTTCCCTGAATGCCAAAACAGCTCATTTTTTGATAACTAGAAAAAGCACCATTTTTAAGTATGAAATTTAACCCCGAACCCCATTCTGAGGTCCGTTTTTACATTTTAGTCAAAAAAAATTTTCCATCTCTGGAGAACAAAAATCCGTGACCCCGGCATCAGGAATTTCCCTCCCTGGATACCAAAACGGCTCAATTTTTGAAAACTAAAGAAGCACAAAAAAGAAAGAAAAAAAAGAATAAAAAACATTTTTAAGCATGAAATTAACCCCGAATCTGATTCTGATCCGTTTTTACATTTTGTCAAAAAAATTTTTCATCTCTGAGCACAAAAATCTATGACCCCGGCATCAGGATTTGACTTCCCTGGGATCCAAAACGGCCTCAATTTTGAAATTAGGAGAAGCACATTTTTCAAGCATTGGCATTTAACCCCCGAATCCATTCTGAGATCCTTTTTTACATTCAGTCCAAAAAAAATTTTTTCATCTTTGGAGCAGAAAAATCTATGACCCCGGCATCAGGAATTTCCTTCCCTGGATACCAAAACAGCTCAATTTTTGATAACTAGAAAAAGCACCATTTTTAAGCATGAAATTTAACCCCGAATCCCATTCTGAGCTCCTTTTTTACATTTGGGTCAAAAAAAATTTTTCATCAATGCAGAACAAAAAATCCATGACCCCGGCATCAGGAATTTCCTTCCCTGGATACCAAAACGGCTCAATTTTTGATAACTAGAAAAAGCACCATTTTAAGCATGAAATTTAACCCCGAATCCCATTCTGAGCTCTGTTTTTACATTTGGGTCAAAAAAAAATTTCATCTTTGGAGCAGAAAAATCCGTGGCCCCGGCATGAAGAATTTTCTTCCCTGTATACCAAAACGGCTCAATTTTTGAAAACTAGAAAAAACACCATTTTTAAGCATGAAATTTAACCCCGAACCCGATTTTGAGGTCCGTTTTTACATTAGGGTAAAAAAAATTTTTCATCTCTGGAGCACAAAAATCTATGACCCCGGCATCAGGAATTTACTTCCCTGGATACCAAAACGGCTCAATTTTTGAAAATTAGAAGAAGCATCATTTTCAAGCATTATATTTAACCCCGAATCCCATTCTGAGCTCCGTTTTTACATTTGGGTCAAAAAAAATTTTTCATCTCTGGAGAACAAAAAATCCATGACCCCGGCATAAGGAATTTCCTTCCCTGGATACCAAAACGGCTCAATTTTTGATAAGTAGAAAAAGCACCATTTTTAAGCATGAAATTTAACCCCGAATCCCATTCTGAGGTCCGTTTTTACATTAGGGTCAAAAAATATTTCATACTCTGGAGGACAAAAAATCCATGACCCCGGCATAGGAATTCCTTCCCTTATACCAAAACGCCTCATTTTTGAAACTAGAATAAGCACCATTTTTAAGCATGAAATTTTAAACCCGAATCCTCATTCTGAGCTCCGTTGTTTACATTTGGGTCAGAAAAAAATTTCATCTTTGGAGCAGAAAAATCTATGACCCCGGCATCAGGAATTTCCTTCCCTGGATACCAAAACAGCTCAATTTTTGATAACTATAAAAAGCACCATTTTTAAGCATGAAATTTAACCCCGAATCCCATTCTGAGGTCCATTTTTACATTTGAGTAAAAAAAAATTTTTCATCTTTGGAGTAGAAAAATGTATGACCCCGGGATCAGGATTTTCCTTCCCTGGATACCAAAACAGCTCAATTGTTGATAACTAGAAAAAGCACCATTTTTAAGCATGAAATTTAACCCCGAATCCCATTCTGAGGTCCGTTTTTACATTAGGGTCAAAAAAAATTTTCATCTTTGGAGCAGCAAAATCTATGTCCCCGGCATCAGGAATTTACTTCCCTAGATACCAAAATGGCTTAATTTTTGAAAATTAGAAGAAGCACCATTTTTAACCATGAAATTTAACCCCGAATCCCATTCTGAGGTCCGTTTTTACATTTGAGTAAAAATTAAATTTTCATCTTTGGAGCAGAAAAATCGATGACCCCGGGATCAGGAATTTCCTTCCCTGGATACGAAAACAGCTCAATTTTTGATAACTAGAAAAAGCACCATTTTTAAGCATGAAATTTAACCCCGAATCCCATTCTGAGGTCCGTTTTTACATTTCAGTCAAAAAAAAATTTTCATCTTTGGAGCAGAAAAATCCATGACCCCGGCATCAGGAATTTCCTTCCCTGGATACAAAACGGCTTAATTTTTGAAAATTAGAAGAAGCACCATTTTTAAGCATGAAATTTAACCCCGAATCCCATTCTGAGGTCTGTTTTTACATTTCAGTCAAAAAAAAATTTTCATCTTTGGAGCAGAAAAATCTGACCCCGGCATCATTAATTTCC
>NW_024100031.1:0-8008 GCF_016545835.1 Crotalus tigris
GGGGGGGGGGGGGGGGGGGGGGGGGGGGGGGGGGGTGGGGGGGGGGGGGGGGGGGGGGGTATGGGGGGGGGGGGGGGGGGGGGGGGGGGGGGGGGGGGGGGGGGGGGGGGGGGGGGGGGGGGGGGGGGGGGGGGGGGGGGGGGGGGGGGGGGGGGGGGGGGGGGGGGGGGGGGGGGGGGGTGGGGGGGGGGGGGGGGAGGGGGGGGTGGGGGGGGGGGGGGGGGGGATGGGGGGTGGGGGGGGGGGGGCTGGGGGGTGGGGGGTGGATGGATGGGGGTGTGGGGTGGGTGGGAGGGGGGGGGTGATGGGGGGGATGGTTGGGGGGGAGGGTGGGGGGGTGGAAATGGCGGGGGATGTGGGGGGGATGGATGGGATGGGGAGGGATGAGGGATGAGGGGGATGGGGGGGGTGGGGGGAGGAGGGGGGGGGGGGGGGGGGAGGTGAGATGGGGGGTGGGGGGGGGGGGGTGTGGTGGATGATGGATGGGGGCGGGGGTTTATGGGGGGATGTGGTGATGGGGGGGGATGGGGGGGGGGATGGAGGAGGGGGGGGATGGGGGGGGTATAGTGGAGATTAGGGGAGTGGGGGAAGTATGGGTATGGAGTGGGGGGGGGGAGGTGGGGGGGGGAGATGGGGGGGAATGGGTGAGGGGTGGGGTGGGGGGGATGGTGGGGGGGGTGGGGGAGGGGGGGGGGGGGGGGGGGGGGGGGGGGGGGGGGGGTGGGGGGGGGGGGGGGGGGGGGGGTATGGGGGGGGGGGGGGGGGGGGGGGGGGGGGGGGGGGGGGGGGGGGGGGGGGGGGGGGGGGGGGGGGGGGGGGGGGGGGGGGGGGGGGGGGGGGGGGGGGGGGGGGGGGGGGGGGGGGTGGGAGGGGGGGGGGGGGGGGGGGGGGGGGGGGGGGGGGGGGGGGGGGGGGGGGGGGGGGGGGGGGGGGGGGGGGGGGGGGGGGGGGGGGGGGGGGGGGGGGGGGGGGGGGGGGGGGGGGGGGGGGGGGGGGGCGTGGGGTGGGGTGCTGCGGGGGGGTGGTAGTGGTGGTGGGGGGGGGGTGGGGTGTAGGCGTGGTGGGGGTAGGGGGGTGGGGGTTAAGGTGGGGTTTAGGTGGTAGTGTGGGTGGTAAGGGGGGGGGGTGGGGGCGGGGTGGGAGTAGTAGGGGGAGGGTGGTTGTGTTGGGTAGGGGGTGGGGGGTCGGTGTGAGGACGTGGGGGGGGGTATGGGGGGGGGCGGAGGGGGTGGGGTTTTTTTTGGAGGTAGTGTGGGGGGGCGGGCGGTGGGGGTGTTGGGAGTGGTGGCAGGGGGGGGTAAGAAGAATACACAGGCTTCTTTATTGCCATTATCTTCACAGAACAGGGTTACTTGTACTCTCTGCTTCTTCTGCTACTTGGGTTCTAGCTGCTCCTACATGCTTCATTGTTATAATTTGCTGATAAGCTACACTTATCTGCAAAGCAGAATTGGTAGCTTAGAGGTGGCTGTTGTCAAGTAGATTTTAGCTTATGTGATCCATTTCAGTTTCCTCAGTGTGGGCTTTCTTTCAAATGATGTCTTCAGAATTCTGAAAGATTTATTCAGCCATCTGGGAGCTATTATACCCTAAGGGTATTGAATCTACAGGATGACAAGTCCCCTGAGGTTTTCAGGAGGCATTGGAGAAGTAATTTCCCAATGACTCCTCAGAGGCAAAAAGACACATTCTAGTTTTGAACAAATTGTGCAGTTGAGTTGACACCTGGCTGGCCCATATTCTCCCTTCTTGAATCTTAGCAAGTCAGAAATTTGCAGTATCTCTCAGCTCTTGGAAACTGGAATAATAGAACAACTGGTCAGGACAAGCAAGACAAAAAGTAGCACATACAAAAAAGACGTTCAGCTCCTTCTCTAATAGGTGTTGTAGGCCAGAAGGAATAGATGAATAGAAGCAATGGAGAATGCTTAAGACATAGAGAGGAGCTACTAACCAAATGTGGATAAGCAATTTTTGTCCAAAAGCAACACCCTTAATGACTTTCATAACTTCCTAGATCCTTCCTTACCTTGACCAAGACTGTACAACTTGGTAACTTCCAGGTATTTTAGATAACAAATCACATAATCTGATCATTGGCTATGTTGCTTGCAGTTAAGGTTTCTTAAATTTGGTACAATACAGGTTACATACCTACACAAGGCAATATTCTGCTAGGTAAAATGACAAAAAGTAAGGGCCTTTTTTCTGTTTTAGCAGAGTCCTAATTATGCCCCTTGGGAATCTGATTTTTAAGAAAACATTGCATTTTCAGTACAAAAGAAATTACCAAATTGCCAACATGAAATGACCATTATACTTAATCTTGGCTAATGGTTACCATAAAATTCAGCTGACTCATTGAGTTTAATAAGGTTAGGAGGTTGTGGTGGCTTTTTTAATTAGTAATTTTCATCGGTAGCCTACACAGTCTTAAGGAAGGCAGAGAGTTGCTCTACCTTATGAATCAGCCATCAGAAATAGTAGTGCATTGTAGCTAAAGCAGTGCTCATACTTCAGAAAAGAAAATAGTAGTTTTGGATTGTCACCTTGAGGTTGACTGATGTTCGCTGCTAATGGAGGCTCAAAAGAGATTCCATTTTGTCACATTGTTATGGTACAATTCATCCATATAACCAATCCTGAGAGAGATTCCTTCACTATCACCTTCACAGCACTATCTACATCTTGATAGGATTTAATCTAGGCTTGTTTTGTCTCATTTAGCTCCTTAGAGCCTCTAGGACCCTAAACACCAGAGCCTTAATTTGGGAAAATCAGTTTTTGGAATTCTGTGCCTTAATCATTGTAGTTTCTTAAGGCAGATGTTTTCACTTTTTTTTTCAGGCTGTAAAACCTGTTAGTTAAAAAAATTCCCAGAATGTATCATCAAGAGTCAACATCCTAATGATAGAAGAAGACTGCATTTAAATGAATCCTTCTCTTAGGTTATACTACCGGCAGTGTTTCTCAACCTTGACAATTTTAAGGCATGTGGACTTCAACTCCCAGAATTCCACAGCCAGCAGTTGAAGTCCACATGCCTTAAAATTGTCAAGGTTGAGAAACACTGGGTTATGGTCTCTAATGGAATCCATCATGGGATCCGTGGTGGCGCAGTGGTTAGAATGCAATATTGCAGGCTAACTCCCTGCTCACAGCCAGGAGTTCAATCCTGACAGTCTCAAGATTGACTCAGCCTTCCATCCTTCCGAAGTCAGTAAAATGAGGAGCCAGATTGTTGGGGGCAATAGGCTGACTCTGTAAAATGCTTAGAGAGGGCTGTAAAGCATTGCGAAGCGGCATATAAATTTAAGTGCTAAGTGCTGTTGCTATCGTGTTCTTGTAGAATGTGAGACTTCTCTGGAACACAGTTGGGAAACCCCTATCCTCAGGCACCCTTTTTACCTTTTAAAACTTTGCTCTCAAAAAAAGGATCTAAACCCTTTCATTTCTGTGCAACCATAGATGAGAGCATTTGGGATTTTACACGAGAGCCAGTTCTTCAGCTCTAATGCGAATCTGTCTTGGGCTTTTGTTCTTTGAGTCACAGTGGCCAGAGTGATTTACTGGACTATTCTAATGGGATTCCTTCTTCCTTATGAAATTCCTGCAAATTAGACTTTCTCAGAGAAAGTAACAGGCTGAGAGCAAGAGATGGCACTTTGTTTACAGAGACCTTAGTAAATTAGGTGCTCTTCCTTTCTACATTTCTTGCATCTCTGATTTCCTCTCTCGGTGCAACTATCCAGGGAGTTCTATTTGGGACCATATAGTTGTGTTACAGTTCAGGCAAGCTTTGGGAGGAGTGGAGCAGCAGGGGTGCCTCCTGGGACTCATTATCTCTCTACAGGAGAGATGTACTCTCACTGCTGTATATCTAAGTTAGCTGCAAACAAGTGTGACATAGGCTTATCCAGTCTGCGGTGGCAAATCTTGGACCTGGCAAAAGCTGAATTCCCCCTTCCAACAACTGGAGGAAAAAGGCCAAATCTCATTCTGCAGTTTTCTTAGTCAATTCTTGGTCACTCTGTCTGGTTGTCCTGCTGTAGGTACACCTCTTGTTGAGTATGGAAGGGGGTTGGGACTAATGCCATACACTGAGAGCCACTGGGATGCAGTCAGCCCAGAGATCAGGTATGTAGCAAGGCTCAGAGCCAGAGGCAGGCTCCTTTATTGTCTCATTTGCCCCAGTTAAACTGTGGGAAAGCCGGTGTAAATGTTTTCATTTAAGGAGGAAGTGATTGCAAAAAATATTTGGTTTCATGCCCCTCTCCTTCCCCTCCATGGCAGGAAAGTATTGTCAATCTGCAAGAGAAAGGTGCCATTTATGCCATCAGGTCTAAATAGAGCCCAGAAGAGGTTAGAGCATTTCTCAACAACAGCTGTAATAAGCCCAGTTGAATTATGACACTAAAGAATGCTTCTCCTTTTGGGAAACACTTCTAATATTTGAGGGATGGCAGAAAACACTGCTGCACCTATGTTAAGGAAGCCAGCATAATGTGAGCTTCCCATAGATAGAAACCTCTCTTCCTCCTGCTCCTGCTCCTGCTCCTCCTCCTCTGACATAACTGTAAATAAAACTGGTACATGTGCAGGTTGGAAGGCATTTGAGCAGGTAAATGCAGGTAGAATTGTTTGAAATAGAGGAGAGAGAGAGAAGAAGAAACATGTGGCTGTAACCCATTTTCGAAAACACTGTCATGTGAAATTGAAGAATCCTAATAGTCTGTAGGATTAATTTAACTGCTTTTTGGCAGCCAAGCAACAGGATTTCTGGCAGGCATTGTTCTTCTATGTTTCTGCTTGAGTTGCCATTATTTCCTACAATGGAAACATGACTGAAAATTTTGCAGATGACATGGCCTTGTTGGTATAGGAATCAAGCCTCAGGTACTTCAGAACTGTGTTGCTACTACTCAAGTAGCACAATTGTAGTAGGACTCTTGTAGTTCACATCATATAGCTATCTTTAAAGATCCAGAATTCAGTTCTTGCCTCTTGATGGGCCAAGTATTCGAACAATCCTTGGCTTTCCACATCACATAGGATTCTGTGAAATGTGTGCTTATCTTGTGGCCAGGGGTACCTTCATCACACTGAAGGTAGAGAAATGGTGACTGGGGTAGAATACAATCTTCTGTTTTGTGTTCCATGTTGTATGTCAAATGCCCATCCCATGGGAGACTTGCCTGAGGCCACATTCAGTCCCTTTCTAGTATGAGTTTGATCCTTCTCCTAATGGCAACAGCTGCATTCTGCTGACCTGGGCCTTATTTCCCCACTCCTCTCCTATTTAATTTCCCCCAAACCATGTCCTGCAAGTGGCTACAGGTGCAATTCAGTATCATCCCCAAAGCTGAAATTTAATAAGACGTTTGAAATGAATGGATAAGTTCTCAGTGTTTATATCTTTGAAATGCTCTAATTAGAACAATTTGCATCATTTGAGAAGCTCAGTGAGTTACAGACAAATTTTAGATAACTGAATTAAAATGAAGATATTCTTTTGAATTCTCATGTCATTCAATTTGTTCACCTGAGAGAGAGAGAGAGAGAGAGAGACAGACAGAAGACAGAGAGAGAGGGGGGGGGGGAGAAGGAGAGAGCAAGCAAGAGAGAGATGTAAACTAATTATATGTCTGAGAATCTACAAAGCAAGCTGAAGAGTTGAATGGATAGAGTAATCATTCTGAAAGCAAGGCCGCTGTTCTTTAGTCTGACACAATTGGTACAGTTACCTATGTGAAGTGGGCGGGGAAATGGAACTTCTAAAAGAAGTTGAGTAGGATGGCAATCTTTAGAGTTGCAGCCAAATTTTTCCCCTCAAACTTCTCCTATTGTCTTAGTCTTTTTTCACTTATTAACCATTTTAAAAGAAAAACAAGGAAACAAGCCAAAATAAATAATAATAATAACATTAATAACAATAACATTAATAATAATAATAATAATAATAATAAAAATGGAAGGTTAGACTAGAAAATAAGATCAGCAAGTTAAGATCACATGCAAGCAAGCTAGAACAGATGAAAGAAAAGAAGCTGAAGAACAAGAAGACCAAAGAATACCTAATCAAGAAATACCACTTAGAAACAAGGAAGATCAAGGAAGCACTGGAAATAATAAAGCAACAAATAACAGCTATAGCCAGGAAAATCAGTAGATATGAAGCTCGAATTGCAAACTATAGGCAGAACCTCCAATTTCAATCCACTCAGAAACGTTTCTACCAATCCATCAATGGAGAAACTGCAAGGAATCAGTCAGTACCTGACAAGGAAGAAACAGTGCAGTTCTGGAAGCAGATATGGGATAACCCAAAGAAATACAACAAGGATGCGGCTTGGTTAAAAGAGGTGGATGCAAATAAAACAGAAGTTGAAATGAAAGAACTAGTAATAACAACAAAAATGGTAGAAAAAAGAGCAAAGAAAATCAAAAATTGGTCAGCACCAGGTGAAGATGAACTGCATGGGTTTTGGTTGAAACATCTAACTGTTATACACCCACTCATTGCCAAGCAGTTCAACAATATACTACAAGGAGGAGAAATTGAAAAGTGGCTAACAACTGGGAAAACCTACCTAATAATGAAAAATCCAGCAAAAGGGGCAACACCAGGTAACTACAGGCCAATTACCTGCTTACCAACAACTTTCAAATTACTAACTGGTGTGGTAGCTGATGCAGTACAACAGCATCTAGTTGAAAACAATCTCTTTCCACCTGAGCAGAAAGGAAACCGCCCCAATAGCAGAGGAACAAAAGATCAACTGCTAATAGACAAAATGATCTTGGAAAACTGCAAGAAAAGGAAGACCAACCTGAATGTGGTGGCATGGATTGACTACAAAAAGGCATTTGACTCTCTGCCGCATGACTGGATAATCAAGTGCCTAAAAATAACAGGAGTCAGTAGAAACATCAGAAAATTTGTGCAAAGATCAATGGCACAATGGAAGACACAGCTGCAGATCAATGGTGAGAGGCTGGGAGAGGTTAATATCAAGAGAGGAATATTTCAAGGAGATTCATTATCACCATTACTATTTGTTATTGCACTGTTTCCTCTGTCAACAATACTGAATAACTCAGGACATGGCTATCAAACATCAAAAACATCTGCCAGACTATCCCACATCCTTTACATGGATGATCTGAAGCTGTAGTCCTGGGTAAGGACTCGATAGGTAGACAAAATGCCAAATCCAGTCTGAACATCTGGCTGACTGTGCGATGATCCATGATAATGATAATAATAGGAAATGTAATATCTGTAAGTGGACAAATAAATTATCAAGATTGTATAGTTAGTGCTTGGTGCATCTTTGATTAGAAATTAACAATGGAAAATGCTAAGTTGCAACTCTCTTTCCACTTATCCAGCCACTTTTTGCTGTGTATGAGCATGTTCAGATTTTTGTTAGCTGTTTTGGAATTCATGTTAAAGGATTTATCCTTTCATAAATTATTTCTGTTCCAGCAAAGTTTGGAGTAGTGTTATTACCGTCTTGTCTCCTCATAGCCCTGTGTTGATTGTAGAGGTGTTATAATTCAGCAAAGTCATAGCTCATCACTTACATTTTCTATCAGGTAATGATGGGTATAAAATGCACTCCGAAACACATCTAAGTCTCCCATCTAAATCTTTGCGGTTCAGTGAGATGTTCATTCGGGTGAAAAAGCCAGACAGTGTGAGCAAAGCCATTTTGATGACAACCGTTGCTTGCTTATGTCTTAGTTCATGTTTCCATTACTGATTTTAGTTCTTAAGGTGAAGAATCCACAGTTCTTTAGGGCAGGGGTCCTCAACCTTGGCAACTTTAAAACTTGTGGACTTAAAGCTGGCTGAGGAATTCTGGGAGTTGAAGTCCACAAGTCTTAAAGTTGCCAAGGTTGAGGACCCCTGCTTTAGGGTAAAGTATAGTATAGGGGGTACCTTGCTCAATAGTAGTAACTTGAGAGGGATCTCGGAGTCCTAGTGGACAATCACTTAAATATG
>NW_024100032.1:0-3631 GCF_016545835.1 Crotalus tigris
TGATCAATAATAGATTTTATAGTTTTCTGCCTGGCGTAATTTTAGCCATGGCGATGGTTCTTAGAACCAGAAAGGAAACTTCAGCAGCCTTTTTAAATGACCAGTGTGGCTGTTGATTGATTATAGATTTTATAGTTTTCTGCCTGGCATAATTCTGGCCATGGCGATGGTTCTTAGAACCAAAAGAAAACCTCAATGGCCCTTTTTAATGCTAGGTGTGGCTGTTGATCAATTATAGATTTTATACCTTTCTTGCCTGGCATAATTCTGTCCATGACGATGGTTCTTAGAACCAGAAAGAAAGCCTCAACGGCCCTTTTTAATGCTAAGCGTGGCCGTTGATCTATAAAAGATTTTGTAGCTTTAGAGTCCCTGAGATCGAGGGGAGGAACATGTGCACGCCTGTTGCCAAATGTTCCTCAGAAGAGACACGGAGGAAGAAACAAAGGCGAAGAAAGAAAAAAGAAGAACTAAGACCGCAAGGAAATGTCTCCAGTTCAAGCCCTATTAGCCTTTGGCTGTGATGGCGCCTCCTACGCTGTGAGGTAAGTTGTATTCTTCAAAGTTTTATGATATGGAGGGAGGTCAATGTCCCCCCCAGCAAAAAAAATTGATGGTCCATTCTTCCTAGGTAAGTAGGGGTAACACCTGCATCTGAGGTAATAGTAACCACAGTGTATTGTGCCTTCTTAGGTGTAAAACCTCAGTGGCAGCTGAAGTAACGTTGATTTTTTTTTTATTTCAAAGGCATGTACTACAGCATCTTAAAAGACAGAAGACTCAGCTTTGATGGTAAAAGTACAAGAAGAAGGAATGGAAATCAAGAATGAATACGATCTTGTAGATAGTTGATTTTATATCTTTCTTGCCTGGCATAAATTAAGCCCTGGCAACGGTTCTTAGAACCAGAAAGAAAGTTTCAATGGACCTTTTAATTCTAGGTGTGGCCATTGATTGATAATAGATTTTATAGTTTTCTTCCTAGTGTAAATTTAGCCATGGCTATGGTTCTTAGAACCAGAAAGAAAACCTCTCAGTGGCCCATTTAAATGACCCACGTGGCCAGTGATTAATCATAGATTTTATAGTTTTCTGCCTGGCGTAATTTTAGCCATGGCGATCGATCTTAGAATCAGAAAAAAAGTTTCAATGGACCTTTTGAATTCTAAGTGTGGCCATTGATGGATAATAGATTTTATACCTTTCTTGCCTGGCATAATTCTAGCCATGGCGATGGTTCTTAGAACCAAAAGAAAACCTCAATGGCCCTTTTTTATGCTAGGTGTGGCTGTTGATCCATTATAGATTTTATACCTTTCTTGCCTGGCATAATTCTGGCCATGGCGATGGTTCTTAGAACCAGAAAGAAAGCCTCAACGGCCCTTTTTAATGCTAAGTGTGGCCGTTGATCTATAAAAGCTTTTGTAGCTTTAGAGTCCCTGAGATCGAGGGGAGGAACATTTGCACGCCTGTTGCCAAATGTTCCTCAGAAGAGACACGGAGGAAGAAACAAAGGCGAAGAAAGAAAAAAGAAGAACCAAGACAGCAAGAAAATGTCTGCAGCTCAAGCCCTATTAGCCTTTGGCTGTGATGGCGCCTCCTACGCTGTGAGGTAAGTTGTATTCTGCAAAGTTTTAGGATATGGAGGGAGGTCGATGGTCCCCCCCCCCCAAATGGATGGTCCATTCTTCCTAGGTAAGTAGGGGTAACACCTGCATCTGAGGCAATAGTAACCACAGTGTATTGTGCATTCATAGGAGTAATTCATAGTGGCAGCTGAAGTAACGCTGATTTTATTTTATTTTTTTTTATTTCAAAGGCATGTACTACAGCATCTTAGAAGACAGAAGACTCAGCATTGATGGTAAAAGTACAAGAAGAAGGAATGGAAATCAAGAATGAATACGATCTTGTAGATAGTTGATTTTATATCTTTCTTGCCTGGCATAAATTAAGCCCTTGCAACTGTTCTTAGAACCAGAAAAAAAGTTTCAATGGACCTTTTTAATTCTAAGTGTGGCCATTGATGGATAATAGATTTTATACCTTTCTTGCCTGGCATAATTCTAGCCATGGCGATGGTTCCTAGAACCAAAAGAAAACCTCAATGGCCCTTTTTAATGCTAGGTGTGGCTGTTGATCAATTATAGATTTTATACCTTTCTTGCCTGGCAGAATTCTGGCCATGACGATGGTTCTTAGAACCAGAAAGAAAGCCTCAACGGCCCTTTTTAATGCTAAGCGTGGCCGTTGATCTATAAAAGCTTTTGTAGCTTTAGAGTCCCTGAGATTCGAGGGTAGGAACATTTGCACGCCGGTTTTGCCAAATGTTCCCAGAAAGGTGCACGACAGGAAGAAACAAAGGCGAACAAGAAAAAAGAAGAACCAAACACGCAAGAAATGTCTCCAGTTCAAGCCTAATTAGCCTTTGGCCTGTGATGGCGCTCCTAGCTTGTAGTTAAAGTTGTATTCTGTCAAAGTTTTATGATATGGAGGGAGGTCAAATGGTCCCCACCCCCCCCACAAATAAAATTTGATGGTCCATTCTTCACTAGAGTAAGTAGGAGGTAACACCTGCATCTGAATAGTAATAAGTAACCACAGTGTATTGTGCCTTCTTAGGGGTAACCTCAGTGGCAGCTGAAGTAACGTTGATTTTTTTTTTTTATTTCAAAGGCCGGTACTACAGCATCTAGAAGAGATACCGAAGACTCAGCTTTGATGCGTTAAAAGTACAGAGAGAATGGAAAATCAAGAATGAATACGATCTTGGTAATATTGATTTTATCTTTCTTGCCTGGCATAAATTAAGCCCTGGCAACGGGTCTTAGAACCAGAAAGAAAGTTTCAATGGACCTTTTAATTCTAGGTGTGGCCATTCATTGATAATAGATTTTATTGTTTTCTGCCTGGTGTAAATTTAGCCATGGCTATGGTTCTTAGAACCAGAAAGAAAACCTCTAAGTGGCCCATTTAAATGACCAACGTGGCCAGTGATTAATCATAGATTTTATAGTTTTCTGCCTGGCGTAATTTTAGCCATGGCGATCGATCTTAGAATCAGAAAAAAAGTTTCAATGGACCTTTTTAATTCTAAGTGTGGCCATTGATGGATAATAGATTTTATACCTTTCTTGCCTGGCATAATTCTAGCCATGGCGATGGTTCTTAGAACCAAAAGAACACCTCAATGGCCCTTTTTAATGCTAGGTGTGGCCCGTTTCGATCTATAACACTATTTTGTAGCTGTAGAGTCCCTGGAATTGAGGTGATGAACATTTGTCACAAACTTGTTAGCAAATGTTTCCTCACAAGAAAGAGACACGCTAGGAATAAACAAAGGCGAAGAAAGAAAAAAGAAGAACCAAGACAGCAAGAAAATGTCTCCAGTTCAAGCCCTATTAGCCTGTGGCTGTGATGGCGCCTCCTACGCTGTGAGGTCAGTTGTATTCTTCAAAGTTTTATGATATGGAGGGAGGTCAATGGTCCCCCCCCCAGCAAAAAAAATTGATGGTCCATTCTTCCTAGGTAAGGAGGGGTAACACCTGCATCTGAGGTAATAGTAACCACAGTGTATTGTGCTTTCTTAGGTGTAAAACCTCAGTGGCAGCTGAAGTAACGTTGATTTTTT
>NW_024100033.1:0-7277 GCF_016545835.1 Crotalus tigris
AGGAATTTCCTTCCCCAGACACAAAAATGGCTCAATTTTTTCAAACTACAAAAAGTACCATTTTTAAGCATGAAATTTACCCCAAATCCCATTCTGACGTCCATTTTTACATTTGGGTCAAAAAAAAAATTTCACCTCCGGAGCTCAAAAATCCCTGACCCCGACATCAGGAATTTCCTTCCCCAGACACCAAAAGGGCTCAATTTGTAAAAACTACAAAAAGCACCATTTTTAAGCATGAAATTTAACCCCGGATCCCATTCTGACATCCATTTTTACATTTGGGTCAAAAAAAAATTTTCACCTCTGGAGCTCAAAAATCCCTGACCCCGGCATCAGGAATTTCGTTCCCCACACACCAAAAGGGCTCGATTTTTAAAAACTACAAAAAGTACCATTTTTAAGCATGAAATTTAACCCCAAATCCCATTCTGACATCCATTTTTACATTTGGGTCAAAAAAAAATTTTCACCTCTGGGTCTCAAAAATCCCTAATCCCGGCATCAGGAATTTCCTTCCCCAGAAACCAAAATGGCTCAATTTTTGAAAACTATAAAAGCACCATTTTTAAGCATGAAATTTAAACTTGAATCCCATTCTGATGTCCGTTTTTACATTTGGGTCAAAAAAAAATTTTCACCTCTGGAGCTCAAAAATCCGCTGGACCCCGGCATCAGGAATTTCCTTCCCCATACGCTAAAGGTCTCGATTTGTTTAAAACTACAAAAAGGCACCCATTTTTTAAAGCATGAAATTTAACCCCGAATCCCATTCCTGACATCCATTTTTACATTTGGATCAAAAAAATTTTCACACTCTGGACCTCAAAATCCCTACTCCCCCGGCATCAGGAATTTCCTTCCCCAGACACCAAAATGGCTCGATTTTTAAAAACTACAAAAAGCACCATTTTTAAGCATGAAATTTAAACTTGAATCCCATTCTGATGTCCGTTTTTATATTTGTGTCAAAAAAAAATTTTCACCACCGGAGCTCAAAAATCCCTGACCCCGGCATCAGGAATTTCCTTCCCCAGACACCAAAGGGCTCAATTTATTAAAACTACAAAAGGTACCATTTTTAAGCATGAAATTTAAGCCCGAATCCCCTTCTGACGTCCATTTTTACATTTGGGTCAAAAAAAAATTTTCATCCCCGGAGCTCAAAAATCCCTGACCCCGGCCGGCATCAGGAATTTCCTTCCCCAGACACCAAAAGGGCTCAATTTTTAAAAACTACAAAAAGCAGCATTTTTAAGCATGAAATTTAAACTTGAATCCCATTCTGATGTCCGTTTTTATATATGGGTCAAAAAAAAATTTTCACCACCGGAGCTCAAAAATCCCTGACCCCGGCATCAGGAATTTCCTTCCCCAGACACCAAAATGGCTCAATTTTTTCAAACTACAAAAAGTACCATTTTTAAGCATGAAATTTAACCCCGAATCCTATTCTGATGTACATTTTTACATTTGGGTCAAAAAAAAATTTTCACCTCTGGAGCTCAAAAATCCCTGACCCCGGCATCAGGAATTACCTTCCCTAGACACCAAAGGGGCTCGATTTTTAAAAACTACAAAAGCACCATTTTAAGCATGAAATTTAACCCCGAATCCAATTCTGACATCCATTTTTACATTTGGGTCAAAAAAAAATTTTCACCCACGGAGCTCAAAAATCCCTGACCCCGGCATCAGGAATTTCCTTCCCCCAGACCCAAAAGGGCTCGATTTTTAAAACTACAAAAAGCACCTTTTTAACGCATGAATAAACCCCGAATCCCATTCTGACATCCATTTTTACATTGGGTCAAAAAAAAATTTTTTCACCTCTGGAGCTCAAAAATCCCTGACCCCGGCATCAGGAATTTCCTTCCCCAGACACCAAAAGGGCTCGATGTTTAAAGACTACAAAAAGAACCATTTTTAAGCATGAAATTTAACCCCGAATCCCATTCTGACATCCATTTTTACATTTGGGTCAAAAAAAAAATTTTCCGCCCTGGAGCTCAAAATCCCTGACCCCGGCATCAGGAATTTCCTTCCCCAGACACCAAAAGGGCTCAATTTTTAAAACTACAAAAAGTACCATTTTTAAGCATGAAATTTAACCCCGAATCCCATTCTGACGTCCGTTTTTATATCTGGGTGAAAAAAAAATTTTCACCTCCGGAGCTCAAAATCCCTGACCCCGGCATCAGGAATTTCCTTCCCCAGACACCAAAAGGGCTCGATTTTTAAAAACTACAAAAAGCACCATTTTTAAGCATGAAATTTAACCCCGAATCCCATTCTGACATCCATTTTTACATTTGGGTCAAAAAAAAATTTTCACCTCTGGAGCTCAAAAATCCCTGACCCCGGCATCAGGAATTTCCTTCCCCAGACTCCAAAATGGCTCAATTTTTTCAAACTACAAAAAGTACCATTTTTAAGCATGAAATTTAACCCCGAATCCCATTCTGATGTACATTTTTACATTTGGGTCAAAAAAAAATTTTCACCTCTGGAGCTCAAAAATCCCTGACCCCGGCATCAGGATTTACCTTCCCTAGACACCAAAGGGGCTCGATTTTTAAAAACTACAAAAGCACCATTTTAAGCATGAAATTTAACCCCGAATCCAATTCTGACATCCATTTTTACATTTGGGTCAAAAAAAAATTTTCACCCACGGAGCTCAAAAATCCCTGACCCCGGCATCAGGAATTTCCTTCCCCAGACATCAAAAGGGCTCGATTTTTAAAAACTACAAAAACCACCATTTTTAAGCATGAAATTTAACCCCGAATCCCATTCTGACGTCCGTTTTTACATTTGGGTGAAAAAAAAATTTTCACCCCCGGAGCTCAAAATCCCTGACCCCGGCATCAGGAATTTCCTTCCCCAGACACCAAACGGGCTCGATTTTTAAAAACTACAAAAGAACCATTTTAAGCATGAAATTTAACCCCGAATCCAATTCTGACGTCCATTTTTACATTTGGGTCAAAAAAAAATTTTCACCCCCGGAGCTCAAAAATCCCTGACCCCGGCATCAGGAATTTCCTTCCCCAGACACCAACAGGGCTCGATTTTTAAAAACTACAAAAGCACAATATTAAGCATGAAATTTAACCCCGAATCCCATTCTGACGTCCGTTTTTATATTTGGGTCAAAAAAAAATTTTTCCCCTCCAGAGAACAAAAATCCCTGACCCCGGCATCAGGAATTTCCTTCCCCAGACACCAAAAGGGCTCAATTTTTAAAACTACAAAAAGTACCATTTTTAAGCATGAAATTTAACCCCGAATCCCATTTCTGATGTCCTTTTACTCACATTTGGGTCAAAACAAAATTTTCACCTCTTGGAGCTCAAAAATCCCTGACCCCGGCATCAGGAATTTCGTTCCCCACACACCAAAAGGGCTCGATTTTTAAAAACTACAAAAAGTACCATTTTTAAGCATGAAATTTAACCCCGAATCCCATTCTGACATCCATTTTTACATTTGGGTCAAAAAAAAAATTTTCACCTCTGGAGCTCAAAAATCCCTAATCCCGGCATCAGGAATTTCCTTCCCCAGAAACCAAAATGGCTCAATTTTTGAAAACTATAAAAAGCACCATTTTTAAGCATGAAATTTAAACTTGAATCCCATTCTGATGTCCGTTTTTACATTTGGGTCAAAAAAAAATTTTCACCTCTGGAGCTCAAAAATCCCTAACCCCGGCATCAGGAATTTCCTTCCCCAGACACCAAAAGGGCTCGATTTTTAAAAACTACAAAAAGCACCATTTTTAAGCATGAAATTTAACCCCGAATCCCATTCTGAAATCCATTTTTACATTTGGGTCAAAAAAAAATTTTCACCTCTGGAGCTCAAAAATCCCTGACCCCGGCATCAGGAATTTCCTTCCCCAGACTCCAAAAGGGCTCGATTTTTAAAAACTACAAAAAGTACCATTTTTAAGCATGAAATTTAACCCCGAATCCCATTCTGACATCCATTTTTACATTTGGATCAAAAAAAAAATTTCACCTCTGGAGCTCAAAAATCCCTAATCCCGGCATCAGGAATTTCCTTCCCCAGACACCAAAATGGCTCAATTTTTGAAAACTATAAAAAGCACCATTTTTAAGCATTAAATTTAAACTTGAATCCCATTCTGATGTCCGTTTTTATATTTGGGTCAAAAAAAAATTTTCACTACCGGAGCTCAAAAATCCCTGACCCTGGCATCAGGAATTTCTTTCCCCAGACACCAAAAGGGCTCAATTTATTAAAACTACAAAAGGTACCATTTTTAAGCATGAAATTTAAGCCCGAATCCCCTTCTGACGTCCATTTTTACATTTGGGTCAAAAAAAAATTTTCATCCCCGGAGCTCAAAAATCCCTGACCCCGGCCGGCATCAGGAATTTCCTTCCCCAGACACCAAAAGGGCTCAATTTTTAAAAACTACAAAAAGCAGCATTTTTAAGCATGAAATTTAAACTTGAATCCCATTCTGATGTCCGTTTTATATAGGTCAAAAAAAAATTTTCACACACCGAGCTCTAAAATCCCTGACCCCCGGCATCAGGAATTTCCCTTCCCCAGACACCAAAATGGCTCATTTTTTCAACTACAAAAAGTACCATTTTTAAAGCATGAAATTCATAACCCCGAATCCATTCCTGACATCCCATTTTTACATTTGGTCAAAAATTTTCACCTCTGGAGCTCAAAAATCCTAACCTCCCCGGCATCAGGAATTTCCTTCCCCAGAAACAAAATTGCTCAATTTTGAAACTAAAAAAGCCCATTTTTAAGCATGAAATTTAAACTTGAATCCCATTCTGATGTCCGTTTTTACTTTGGTCAAAAAAAAATTTTCACCTCTGGAGCTCAAAAATCCCTACCCCGGCATCAGGAATTTCCCTTCGCATACACCACAAGGGCTCGATTTAAAAACTACAAAAAGCACCATTTTTAAGCATGAAATTTAACCCCGAATCCCATTCTGACATCCATTTTTACATTTGGGTCAAAAAAAAATTTTCACCTCTGGAGCTCAAAAATCCCTGACCCCGGCATCAGGAATTTCCTTCCCCAGACTCCAAAATGGCTCAATTTTTTCAAACTACAAAAAGTACCATTTTTAAGCATGAAATTTAACCCCGAATCCCATTCTGATGTACATTTTTACATTTGGGTCAAAAAAAAATTTTCACCTCTGGAGCTCAAAAATCCCTGACCCCGGCATCAGGATTTACCTTCCCTAGACACCAAAGGGGCTCGATATTTAAAAACTACAAAAGCACCATTTTAAGCATGAAATTTAACCCCGAATCCAATTCTGACGTCCATTTTTACATTTGGGTCAAAAAAAAATTTTCACCCACGGAGCTCAAAAATCCCTGACCCCGGCATCAGGAATTTCCTTCCCCAGACACCAAAAGGGCTCAATTTTTAAAAACTACAAAAAGCTCCATTTTTAAGTATGAAATTAAACCCCTAATCCCATTCTGAAATCCATTTTTACATTTGGGTCAAAAAAAAATTTTCACCTCTGGAGCTCAAAAATCCCTGACCCCGGCATCAGCAATTTCCTTCCCCAGACACCAAAATGGATCAATTTATTAAAACTACAAAAAGAACCATTTTTAAGCATGAAATTTAACCCCGAATCCCATTCTGACATCCATTTTTACATTTGGGTCAAAAAAAAATTTTCACCTCTGGAGCTCAAATCCCTACCCCGCTCATGAATTTCCTTCCCAGCACCAAAAGGGCTCGCTTTTTTAAAAACTACAACAGCACCATTTTTAAGCCTGAAGTTAACCCCGAATCCATTCGACATCCATTTTTACATTTGGGTCAAAAAAAAATTTCACCTCGGCTCAAAAATCCCTTACCCCGGCATCAGGAATTTCCTTCCCCAGACTCCAAAAGGGCTCGATTTTTAAAAACTACAAAAAGTACCATTTTTAAGCATGAAATTTAACCCCGAATCCCATTCTGATGTCCGTTTTTACATTTGGGTCAAAAAAAAATTTTCAACTCTGGAGCTCAAAAATCCCTAACCCCGGCATCAGGAATTTCCTTCCCCAGAAACCAAAATGGCTCAATTTTTGAAAACTATAAAAAGCACCATTTTTAAGCATGAAATTTAAACTTGAATCCCATTCTGATGTCCGTTTTTACATTTGGGTCAAAAAAAAATTTTCACCTCTGGAGCTCAAAAATCCCTAACCCCGGCATCAGGAATTTCCTTCCCCAGACACCAAAAGGGCTCGATTTTTAAAAACTACAAAAAGCACCATTTTTAAGCATGAAATTTAACCCCGAATCCCATTCTGACATCCATTTTTACATTTGGGTCAAAAAAAAATTTTCACCTCTGGAGCTCAAAAATCCCTGACCCCGGCATCAGGAATTTCCTTCCCCAGACTCCAAAATGGCTCAATTTTTTCAAACTACAAAAAGTACCATTTTTAAGCATGAAATTTAACCCCGAATCCCATTCTGATGTACATTTTTACATTTGGGTCAAAAAAAAATTTTCACCTCTGGAGCTCAAAAATCCCTGACCCCGGCATCAGGATTTACCTTCCCTAGACACCAAAGGGGCTCGATTTTTAAAAACTACAAAAGCACCATTTTAAGCATGAAATTTAACCCCGAATCCAATTCTGACATCCATTTTTACATTTGGGTCAAAAAAAAATTTTCACCCACGGAGCTCAAAAATCCCTGACCCCGGCATCAGGAATTTCCTTCCCCAGACACCAAAAGGGCTCAATTTTTAAAAACTACAAAAAGCTCCATTTTTAAGTATGAAATTAAACCCCTAATCCCATTCTGAAATCCATTTTTACATTTGGGTCAAAAAAAAAATTTTTTCACCTCTTGAGCTCAAAATCCTGACCCCGGCACAGCATGTCTTCCCCAGACACCAAAATGGCTCAATTTCTTAAAACTACAAAAGAACCATTTTTAAGCATGAAATTAAACCCCTAATCCAATTCTGAGGTCCGTTTTTACATTGGGTTCAAAAAAAATTTTTCATCTCCAGAGCACAAAAATCTGTGACCCCGGCATCAGGAATTTCCTTCCCCTGAAACCAAAACGGCTCAATTTTTGAAAACTAGAAGAAGCACCACTTTTAAGCATGAAATTTAACCCCGAATCCAATTCTGAGGTCCGTATTTACATTCGGGTCAAAAAAAATTTTTCATCTCCAGAGCACAAAAATCTGTGACCCCGGCATCAGGATTTCCTTCCCCTGAAACCAAAACGGCTCAATTTTT
>NW_024100034.1:0-2382 GCF_016545835.1 Crotalus tigris
AAGCTTAAAAATGGTCCTTTTTTAGTTTTTAAAAATTGAGCCGTTTTGGTGTCCAGCGAAGGAAATTCCTGATGCCGCGGTCAGGGATTTTTGTGCTCCGGTGGTGAAAATTTTTTTTCACCCAAATGTATAGACGGACGTCAAAATGGGATTCGGGGTTAAATTTCATGCTTAAAAAAGGTGCTTTTTGTAGTTTTTAAAATTGAGACGTTTTGCAGTCCAGGGAAGGAAATTCCTGATGCCGGGGTCAGGGATTTTTGTGCAGTGGAGGTGAAAATTTTTGTTTCACCGAAATGTAAAAACAGACGTCAGAATGGGATTCGGGGTTAAATTTCATGCTTAAAAAAGGTGCTTTTTGTAGTTTTTAAAATTGAAACGTTTTGGTGTCCAGGGAAGGCAATTCCTGATGCCGGGGTCAGGGATTTTTGAACTTGGAGGTGAAAATTTTTGTTTCACCGAAATGTAAAAACAGACGTCAGAATGGGATTCGGGGTTAAATTTCAACCTTAAAAATGGTCCTTTTTTAGTTTTTAAAAATTGAGCCGTTTTGGTGTCCAAGGAAGGAAATTCCTGATGCCGCGGTCAGGGATTTTTGTGCTCCCCAGGTGAAAATTTTTTTTTGACCAAAATGTATAAACGGACGTCAGAATGGGATTCGGGGTTAAATTTCAAGCTTAAAAATGGTCCTTTTTTAGTTTTTAAAAATTGAGCCGATTTGGTGTCCAGCGAAGGAAATTCCTGATGCCGCGGTCAGGGATTTTTGTGCTCCGGTGGTGAAAATTTTTTTTCACCCAAATGTATAGACGGACGTCAGAATGGGATTCGGGGTTAAATTTCATGCTTAAAAAAGGTGCTTTTTGTAGTTTTTAAAATTGAGACGTTTTGCGGTCCAGGGAAGGAAATTCCTGATGCCGCGGTCAGGGATTTTTGTGCACCGGAGTTGAAAATATTTTTTTGACCCAAATGTATAAACGGACGTCAGAATGGGATTTGGGGTTAAATTTAATGTTTAAAAAGGTGCTTTTTTGTAGTTTTTAAAAATTGAGCCATGTTGGTGTCCGTGGAAGTAAATTCCTGATGCCGGGGTCAGGGATTTTTGGCAGTGAGGTGAAAATTTATGTTTCCCCAAATATAAAAGCCGACGTCGATGCGATTCGGGGTTAAATTCAATCTTAAAAATCGTCTCATTTTTAGTTTTTAAAATTGAGCCGTTTTTGGTGTCCAGGGAAGGAAATTCCCTGATGCCGGGGTCAGGGATTTTTGTGCTCCGGATGTGAAAATTTTTTTTTTTGACCCAAATGTATAAACGGATGTCAGAATGGGATTCAGGGATAAATTTCATACTTAAAAAAGGTGCTTTTTGTAGTTTTTAAAAATTGAGCCGTTTTTGGTGTCCAGGGAAGGAAATTCCTGATGCCGGGGTCAGGGATTTTTGTGCTCCGGAGGTGAAAATTTTTTTTTCACCCAAATGTATAAACGGACATCAGAATGGGATTCGGGGTTAAATTTCATGCTTAAAAACGTGCTTTTTCTAGTTTTTAAAAATTGAGACGTTTTGGTGTCCAGGAAGGAAATTCCTGATTCCGGGGTCAGGGATTTTTGTGCTCCGGAGGTTGAAAATTTTTTTTCGCCCAAATGTATAAACGGATGTCAGAATGGGATTCGGGGTTAAATTTCATGATTAAAAAACATGCTTTTTGTAGTTTTTAAAAATTGAGACTTTTGGTGTCCAGGGAAGGAAATTCCTGATGCCGGGGTCAGGGATTTTTGTTCTCTGGAGGTGAAAATTTTTGTTTCACCCAAATATAAAAACCGACGTCAGACTGGGATTCGGGGTTAAATTTCAAGCTTAAAAATGGTCCATTTTTAGTTTTTAAAAATTGAACCGTTTTGGTGTCCAGGGAAGGAAATTCCTGATGCCGGGGTCAGGGATTTTTGTGCTCCGGAGGTGAAAAAATTTTTTCACCCAAATGTATAAACGGACGTCAGAATGGGATTCGGGGTTAAATTTCATGCTTAAAAAACGTAAATTTTCTAGTTTTTAAAAATTGAGACGTTTTGGTGTCCAGGAAGGAAATTCCTGATTCCGGGGTCAGGGATTTTTGTGCTCCGGAGGAGAAAATTTTTTTTCACTGAAATGAATAAATGGACGTCATAATGGGATTCGGGGTTAAATTTCATGCTTAAAAAACGTGCTTTTTGTAGTTTTTAAAAATTGAGACATTTTGGTGTCCAGGGAAGGAAATTCCTGATGCCGGGATCAGGGACTTTTGTGCTCCGTAGATGAAAATTTTTGTTTCACCCAAATGTAAAAACAGACGTCAGAAGGCGATTCGGGGTTAAATTTCACGCTTAAAAATGGTCCTTTTTTAGTTTTTAAAA
>NW_024100035.1:0-32301 GCF_016545835.1 Crotalus tigris
AGAGATGGTTGGGGAAGAGCTTGTCCAACTCCATTGTCTTTTCTTGTTCTGGTCTCCAAGTTGTCATCTGCAGCATCTGGTTGGGCACTTCCCCTCCATTCCCTGACTCTGACATGTACTCCCAACCTAGAGAGATCATCCTAAAATGCAGTGAAGGTGCTGTCACCATGTTTTATATTGCCCTCGGATACATGGGCTTCCTATCTGCTGTCTGTTTCATAGTGGCTTTTCTGTCCAGGAATCTCCCTGGGATCTTCAATGAAGCCAAGCTGATCTCCTTCAGCATGCTGGTCTTCTGCAGTGTCTGGGTGTCTTTTGTGCCAGCCTACCTGAATAACAAAGGAAAGTACATGGTGGCTGTGCAGGTCTTCTCCATCTTGGCCTCCAGTGCTGGATTGCTGGGCTGCATCTTCATCCCCAAGTGCTATATTATTATTTTTAGGCCAGATCTGAACACCAAAGGACATTTGATGTCAAAATAAAATAGAAAAAAATGACTTTTACAAATCTATTATTTTTCAAAAATGTCATTTAGTAGGCTTGATTAATAGATTTCGATCATTTAATGTTTGTTTTTTTATTTCTTTATTAAATCTAAATGTTGCACATCTTGGCTAGGGATGACTCTAGGCAGCTTACAACCCAGACAAAAGAAAACAAAAGATTAAAATAATAAATAGTAGCATTAACATTGATTTAAAATTGAGAAAGATGGAAGGAAGAGAGCAACATGCACATGGGGAGGAGGTATTCTTCTTATTCCCAAAGAAACCAATAGCAATGCACCATGTCTCATTTTAGTTACAATAGAGTAAAATCAGTTTCCAGATAGATGAGACTGTTTGGTAGGCAAATGGAGATATAAGGATTGCGGCTCATAATGACCGTGGAAATTTTTATCAGAACATCCCTATAGCAACCACTGAATCTGAAGATGCAAATGTTTCTTCTAACTAAGATCATTTTTTTTTGCAGATCTAACAGAAGGGCAACAAATAACCTGAGATTGACCATCATTTATGAATGTGTATATATGGATCATTTTCTCCCTTTTTGTATCGTTTTCCCCTCCTTTCTGAAATGTATAAATATTTGTATAATTATTTAATAAACAAATAAACCCAACTCATACATGTGTAGCGGAGAGGGGAGTTGGGGTGGGATTGGCTCTGGCTGGGAGGGTTTGCTGGAGTTCTGCGGATTCGACGTGGAGGTTAGGAGCCCCCAACAGCCTCCACGGTGGCTGGTGGTGTGGCACGGTGCTTGGGGAGGCATTAAAAAGGAAGAGGAGGTTGACTGGGGGATAGCTTTTCTTCTTTTTTCCTGGTGGGGAAAGCCAGACAGAGGGAGAGTGAGGGAGGAGGTTGGCTGGATTTTGTTTTTATCCTTTTCGGTGGGGCAAGCCGGATGGAGAGGGAGGGATGGAGATAGAGAAGTTTCTTTCGAGCAAGCTTGGAGGAGAGAAGAGAAGAGAGAAGGAGAGGATTCAGTGGGAAAAGGCCAGAAAGAGAAGAGGAGAGAGAATAAGGGAGGTTCCTATGAGCTGCTGAGAGAGACCAACCATCATCACATCACGTGAGCTGCTGCTGACAGAGATTGACCATCATCATCTCGTGTGAGCTGCCTTCTGACAGAGACTGACCATCATTATCTCATGTGAGTTGCTGCTGAGAGAGACTGACCATCATCACCTCACGTGAGCTGCCTGCTGAGAGACTGACCACCATTACCTCATGTGAATTGCTGCTGAAAGAGGGCAATGGATGCCAATGATTCAGAAAGGGAGGAAGGGGGCACAGAAGGATTCCTGTCTCCTCCCTACTATTTTTTATTTTTGTAGCAATTTTAGCTTTGAAAATACTCCCTTGTTGGAGCAACAAGGTTGTAAAGGTGAGGATGAACTGGTAGGTTAGGAATTTTTTTTAATGGTGCTGCTGCAAAGCAAGAATCTTTTTCCTGAAAGCTGAATTAAAAGATTGATAACTGCTAAAATCAGTATCTTCTAAGTAGCCCCCTCTCTCTTCCAGAAGAAGCACAAAAAGGATTGCACTTCTTGGGTCAAAGTGAAGGTTATGGACTGCTGGAGAAATCCCATCTCGTAGCAGTTAAAGAGGTTGCTGTAGCTCTCGCTCTTCTTTCTCCCAGTCCTTCTTTTCTTCCCTGATGGGAGGATGCTGGATGTTCTTCGGCTGCAGCCCTGAGAGGGAGGGGTGATTGCATGGGTCGATGACTTGTTGCTGTGTGCTGATGACACCCAGGCATATGCAAAGTTTCCCATGTCTTGTTTAAATGTCTTTAGACAAACCGCAAAATACATCTGGGTAAAGGCTGAGATTACCCAAGTTCTCTCCAAAGTTCTGTGTCTCTATGCCTGCCTGTTTCAATCAGAAAAAGAATTGCCGCTTTTTGGCAGTTGGAACAACTGAAGCCGCCTCCTTGTCCTCCTTCTCACACGCAGACGACAGGCAGGGCTGGGGAGACCAGATCTTAGAGAATCTGAAGAAGGGAAGCTTTCGGCCTGGGGGAGGCTGGGGCAGGTGGAGGGACAACCTCACCCATGCATCAAGCAATGGGGATGACATGCCAGAGAGCCAGCAGAGTCCTCTCAGTCACTGGAAGTTTGTGAGTGTTGTATGGGGGGACAGTAATGTGAATCTGAGCAGATTCCAGTTACTCAAAGTCCTGGATTCCTTGTTCACGTGGTATCCCATGGCCGGGAGGATATTGGCCTAATGTAGGTTCAAACCATAGTCACAAGCCCAGACAAGCGTGCAGGAACATAAACCTCATTGGGGGCTCCCCACTTGACAATAGTTGGGAGGACCATATAGGGCAATCAAACAGAGAAAAGGTTTATGGGCTTGCTAGCTCTATAATTGGCTAAACAGCCCTAGCAGCCCATGTCTACCTCAATATTAGAAAACTGGCTTGTTTAGTAGTAACAAGTATAAGCCAAACTTCAAACGCTACTCCTCTCCTGAATGAGGATCAGGAACAGCAAAGAACGGCAATTTTGCAGAACATCCTGGCCATGGACTTTATGCTATTCAACACGGCCCATGGCTGTGAGGAGTTTTCAGGTTTGTGTTGCTTTAAACTCACTGAAAATTCCTTGACATCCTTTACCTGTGAATATGTACACTTACATCATTTGTTACTTAGTCTCTCCTGACATTTTGAGATACATAAATATGTGTGCATCTATTTATTATGTGTGGGCCTGTCTCTCAATATTACCGTGTTTCCCCAACAGTAAGGCCTACACCGAAAATAAGCCCTTGTTTTGGGGTGAGGCACACACCTAAAAATCAAGCTAGGGAGGGGTTGGGGATGTTCATTTATATTGCAGCCAGGCTTCTCCTTGCCAGCCCACTTCTTCTGCAGCATCTTCTGCAGCCAGGCCTGCATTTTTCATTCACAGGCCTTTCCAGAGAGCCACTGCAGCCGAGAACTGAGCTATGGATTGAATCCTTAGCTCGGTACTCAGCTGCAGATGCCTTTGGGAAAGACCATGCTTTGATGCTATGTTTTTTGCTTATTCTAGTTAGTTAGTAGTGGACATTTATATTTCAAAGCGGGGAGTGTGCTGTACTAGTCAGTTAGCTTAAGAACTGTATTAGAATGTTTAGCATTTACAGGGTTAATGTTGTATCATTGAGAGAACTGTATGTTAGAACATTTATCATTTAAACAGTTAAATGCTGTTTCCTTAAGAGATGGCTTATGAGTAATATAGTTTTTGCTGTTAGTTAATTCTATAGTTCATCTAGACAGTGGGAGGAGTTAAAAAGTTATTGCAGGACATCCTGTTACGTGCTAGGGGTAAAAAATCTTTTATGTGAAACCAGCATGTGGATGCATGCATGGCATCTAAAACCATGCTAAAGCTGATATGGAGAATTACTGTTTTTTACCTATGAAAAATGGACAAATAGTGTAGAATATGTAGTGTTTCAATTTCAACCACTCTAATTGGATTTGGTGCTTCTTTCATTTTTCTCCTGATGGGCTCTTTCTCAGCAATCTCCATTTTTTAAAGCTCCAGAACAATTTTTATCCTTTTCTTGGCTTCTTGTCTCTTAGCCTCCCTTTCCAACTTCTCTGGGCTGAGGTGCTGAGCAGACTTTCCTCCTTCTGGTGAGGAATCTTCTTTAGCAGACATCTTTATAGCCTCTGCCTTTCTGACAGGATTGGCATACAGGTATCTTTGCCACTTCTAAGTTGTGTGACTGCCCTAGCCCCACCTAGCCTATCCATTGTTGCCAGTTTCTGTGGGGAAAAAAATTAAGGACCTGTGGTTGGTATGTGACCTCTGCTGATTATCAGAGGAATACTTTTTTTTAAAAAAAACCCCACCTCTTGATTCCCTTCTAGTATTATATAATAGTGGAAAAGGTGTCCTCAGAATTAAATCTTCACTGCCTCTGAGCTGCTTCAGTTCTGAAGAGACCCAGTTATGGGGGAGCAACTCCTAGCCAATTTGCTCTCCTTGCTCCCTTCCTCCCTCTGGGGAATTAGAAGAGGATTGAAGGGAAAATCCTCACTACCTATGGTTAGAGTGTCATCTCTGCCAGTGGACAGTGGAAACAAATCTTTCTTCTTAAAGGAGGGAAAATTCCTTCCAAAGTGCAGTATCCTACTTCTTGTGGAATCAGATGTTGGACCCAAAGAAAGTAACAAACTCTTACTACAGTATTTATTAGCATGTACCAGAGGAACTTTCTCAAATCCTGTGTTTCCCTGAAAATAAGACTGGATCTTTTTTTTTGCCTCCAAAAGATGCATCAGGTCTTATTTTCGGAGGATGTCTTACTCACCTCCGGTACCAACAGCCCTTACACCACTATAAAGCCCAGGACATGACTCATATAGCTCTTGTCTTGAAGAGTTGCGTAAGCTAAATATTGGTTGACATGTGTGCTGAGGAAAAGGAAGAAAACCAATAGTTTAAAAAACATAATATTTATTCATTTTTTTGTTTACTTATTTATTCATTATTAGTGTATTTGATGATTATCTTGAATCTTCATCTAACTAACAAACTTCACATATTTATTTCCTTCAGTTTTAATAAACATAAGTTGTCAAGCAAATCCAAAGGAAGAATATATAACCAATAATAATGGATAATTAGAAGTTACCAACCTAAGAAACAATTTCACAATTATTCCCCTGCTTTTGCCATTAGATCTTCCTTAGTGTTTAGATCTGGTCTCAGGATGATAATGTAGCACTTGGGAAGAAGATGCAGCCCAACAGTCCAGCACTGGAAGCCAAGATGGAGAAGGTCTGCACGGCCACCATGTATTTTCCTTTAGTGCTCAGGTAGGTGGGGAGGAAGGAGACCCAGACACTGCAGAAGACCAGCATGCTGAAGGTGATCAGCTTGGCTTCATTGAAAGCTCCAGGCAGGTTCCTGGCCAGGAAAGCCACAGTGAAGCAAATTGCAGCAAGGAAGCCCATGTAGCCAAGGACAACATAAAACATGGTGACAGAGCCTTTGTTGCATTGAAGGATAATCTCTTCAGACTGGGAGTAGAGATCAGAGTCAGGAAATGGGGAAGAAACTCCCAACCACGGGGCACAGATGAGAATTTGGACAGCAGAACAAGAAATGATGATGGAGTTGGCCAAGCTCTTCCCCAACCATCTCTTCACTTTATTGCCTGGTTTTGAACTAGGAATGCCAGCATTACTGTGATAGTTTTGGCCAACACAGACGGCACGGCTACTGAGAAGACAATGCTGAACACTGTTTGTCGGAGAAGGCAGGTGGCTTTCCTTGGTTGGCCAATGAAGAACAAGGAGGATAAGAAACAAAGCAGAAGGGAGACCAGGAGGATGTAGGAGAGGTCCCAGTTGTTTGCTTTGACAATAGGAGTTTCAAGGTATTTAATGAATACGATTAAAACAAAGCCTGTGATTAGGAACAAGAGTAGAGCAAAGGAGATGAGGATGATGCTGAGATGTTCTTCATAAGACAGGAAGTTAATTCTTTTGGGGATACACTGGACTCGGTTCTCAATTGGATATTGATCATCTGGGCATTTGGTGCATTTTTTGGTATCTGAGAAAAGAAAGTAATATTTCTTTTATAATCTTTCAAATTTCAAGAAGAACGTTGGATAAGATGTGATACAGAGAGACAGAAAAGTCTCAGTAAATGGGATATACTTATACTACAACAACAACAAAAATCCGCAATACATAGAACTATAAAAAGAACAACAACAACAACATAAAATTAAAAGAGCTATCTGGTGCTGCAAACTCCCTTCTCTGAGGTAATCCACCAGATTCTTATCCTGCACTGTACTTACCTTATCCCAAATGGTTGGCAGAAGTAACAAGTCTCCAGACGTTTAAGAGGATGGGGGACTTATTCAATTTCAAGGGGGAGTAAGTCCAGTAGGGCAGGAACTGCAGCAGAAAAGGCAGGCTTCTGATGATCCATAAAGTGGGAATCTTTTAGGGAATGGATTGTTTGCATGCCAATTATATCTGCTCTGGTGGGACAAGCAGGTATCCTCAAGCAGAGGAAACCCTGCAGATACCCTGGTTCTGTCTCATGGAGGGTTTGAAAGGTGAATTTAATTGCACCTGGAAAGAAACTTGGATTCTGTGGAGATTGCACAGCAGGGATGTTCTAGGGAAGAACACATGGAAACTCAACACTGTGCACGCCTTTGCATTCTGGACCATTTTATAAATTCCAGCTGGTTTTCAAGAGCAACCCTCTGAGTATGGGATAAAAAGATAGAAACAGAAAACTGATGGCAGAAAAAGACCTAGTGCTGCATCGAGTCTGCCCTTTGAGTTTTTTGTTTTCTTACTTATTTAATATTTCAATTCATTTTTTTCAAAAAAAATTCAGATGATGGACATATGTTTATCCCAAAAAGGTTTAAACTCAGTTACTGATGAGTGACCCATCAACCATGCTCTCAATATACTGCTCCAAAAATACTGGACAGAGGATAAATTTGTCTAACATGGTTGGATCCATGAAGAACCACTTGAGAAGGGTTGCAACACTGACTATTTCAGGACAGGTTGTATAGTCCCCTTCACAAAAACACCATTGACTATCCTGAAATTGAGAGCGTCTCCTAACTATTAGGCCTTCTAGAAATTCCTTAAAATGTGATTCTTTCAATGGTCCTGGGGATCTCCTGGTAACAGGGCCCCGTGTGCTGGTTTCATGGTAGGTAGCATCTTGATGTATTCCTCTCTTGCTTTCTTAGCATTTATACCTCAATGTTTTAATTTTTATTATTGGTTTAATTGTATCCCACCAAGAGTCACTTTGTGTGAAATAGCCATATATACCTGATAAATAAATTTGAAAAAACATCTCAACGAAGATTAATTCATAAATAAATTCAACAACAGGAACTGAGTGTGTTATTTGTATTTTTACCCTGTAAAAATGAGAAGGTGAAGCAATATGTTTCCATATTCTCTCGATTTGGCAAATTTTTAAAGAGAATGAATTCAACATTGGTATCAAAGGACATTTAGTAGATTGGTCTTTAACGGCCTTTAAGAAAGCCGTTAAAAATCTCCTGTTCCGGCAGGCCTGGGGCTGATGTCCTCGGCGGGCCGGGATATGATCGGACTCGCGGTATGACTGGATTATTTTATGTTATTGTTTTATGACTGTTTTTAATTTTGTACGCCGCCCTGAGTCCTTTGGGATTGGGCGGCATATAAATATTTGTAAATAAATAAATAAATAAATTAGTTCTCTGTTTCCTCCTTCTTTCTGTTCATTTTAATCCCAACACTGCATGTAGAATTTTTTTCCTTTCAGGAGCACAACTATATTGCTTTTTTGGAGGAGGGGGGGTGTTATATCTTACTACAGTATTTAACAAGAAAGAAAATTGGAAAGATAAGAAAAGGTGGAAAGGAAATATCTACTTGATGATTTTATGCTGAATTCTCTGTTTGGTTTTCATTGTTCCTTTAACCCAACATCTCTCCCTCTATTGTTCCTCCCAATTAGATATCTCAGCTTATAAGGATAAATGATCTTACTAAAGATTAACTGATTAAATGAATAATTGATCGATGCATCTATCAGTTTGTAATGTAAAGTCGGTTTAGGCAGGGCTTTTTTTCTCATAGAGAGCCCAGAATGGAGTTCCGGCAACTTTTTGGGATGGAATCTTGTAGGGTAGGAAAGGCGGGTTGTATGATGTGTATGAGTTCTGGCACCTCTTTTTGGGGGGGAAAAAAGCACTGGGTTTAGGTAAACAAAACCCATTGATCAAAAATTATTCCTCAAGTTACAAAGAATACACATATTTCTAAGAAAGATAAATATGGACAGAAACATCCGAACTGGGAAATGAAAGAGAGATTTTCCATGCAATCCACAATATCCTTTTTCTTACCATATCCTTCAAGATATTTTTCTTATAAATCCCATTTAGGGAAGAAATTGGACACCATTAAAATTGAGAACTAAACAATCAAATTTACATGTGTCTTTAAGAGGCATATTGAACAAAGTTTCCTTGTGGTGTCACCCACCTTCCTGAGTGGAGATGGTCCCCTCTGGACAAGGAATGCAGTCGTAGCAGCAAACTGGCTCTCCTTCTCGAGCCTGTTTGACAAATACAGGATGGCATTTTCCCACACATTTAGACTGAGGCAGAGACTAAACAGAAAAAGGAGAAATGCCACAGAAAATATGTCAGGAATGACCATCCATGTAAAGATGGAGGTAGACATGAACATCAGCCAAGTCATCTCTGGGTTTCAAGTAGGCAAATATGAAATCTCTGACCACTTCCAAATGGTTGCAGGAGAGACAATTGCAGGCAGATGCCTCTTTCAGTCCCTCTCTTTTTCTTCTGACATATCAGATTACAAAAAAAAAAAAAACCTTTCTACTTAACAAAGTCTGAGGGATGAAATTGAGAAAAGATTTAAGCATTAACTGACAACGGGTGGGTTCCTCCTCATAGTGGAATTAGCATGCATTCCTCCAGTCTTCATACATGCTTGATTTTAAAATATAATATCCAAACATACTAATTTTGAAGTGACGTTTATCATAAAAGATTCATTTTTTATTCCATTAGATTTATTGAAATAGAATAAAACCATGATCAAGAAAAGCTCTTCTGACCAGCAGAATCTGGAAAGATTTCTTCTCAAGTGCATAAAACTTTGCAAAGCTGCTTCCCTTTGAACATGGTCCAAAATTATCTCCCAGTTAAGATAAAAAAAGGAAAATTTCTTTACAAATAAGGGCTGTCAACCCTAAAGATGAACTTTATTTGTATATATATATATGTTCGGTTTATATGGCTGCCATGCTGGTGAACTAAAACTAAAACTGACTGACTAGTTTCTAAAACTATAGTGAGGTGAGATGGAGGTGAGGTCATGAGAACGTGTCCCTCAAAAAGGGTGAGTCATGGATTACTTGATGCACCACATGGGTCATGAGTGTGAGCCTTATGTGTGAAAGGAATATTCAACATACGGTATCCAACACAAGGTCCTTTCTGTTGAGAGAATACAATTAGGTGACACAATCTGACAGGGAAATACACACTCATATTTATTATTAGTTTGATCTGTAGCCTCGCAGTGTGTCCTAAGGCAGCTAACAATGAAGATAAACAATTGCATTCAAGGGATTTTCAGATGAAGTGCACTCTTACAAGCCAATGACCAAATCTAAGTAACATTTCTCTCTAAATTGTTCCTTTTTATTTCTGATTGTTTTCCACCAAAGTGATGCTTCAGTACTTCAGTAAGCCAATCTTTTGGATGACAAAGTTGTCGGCTAGGTTGGTTTTGCATGGATTTTTATTATTTTATTTGAGACAATACTGATATTCCATTAAACAATGGAAAAAAAGTTTTTTATAGAAAGACACATCCAAACAGTTTTTCATTATATACAGCAATACTTTGCAGGGGCCAAGTGTACCTGTGTGTACCTCAAGGTCCAGTCCACCATCCAAGTACTAATCAAAGTCAACTCTACGTAGCATCTCTAGTCCAGTGGTTCTCAACCTGTGGGTCGGGACCCCATTTGGGGTCGAATGACCATTTCACGGGGGTCACCAAACCATGCTGTCCGCCATTTTTTTCCCTTTTCCCTAGCTGTCCTACTCCCTCTTATTGGTGGCCACACCCACCTGGGGATCACCACAACATGGGGAACTGTATTATGGGGTCACGGCATTAGAAAGGTTGAGAATCACTGCTCTAGTCAGTCAGGATTAAAGCTAAAGAAGTTGACATGCCATCATTTCACCTTCAGAAGACACAGGATTTTTAATCTGAAAGAATGCTAAAGGTTGCGGGCTGGGCTGGGCTGGGCTAGGATTGGATTGGATTTCATTTTATGTCCTTTTTTAAAGGTTTTGGGTAATCAACTTGCTGTCCCATAGTTTTTCATAAAACCCATTTTAAAAAACCAAACAAATGCAGCTTCCTCTGGGCCACGTTTGAACACGTTATGGTGTTCTCCTCGTATTCTCTGCATTACAGTGTGAATAATCAGGGATCAAATTCAAACAGCTTTGTGAGGGATTTGGAGGAGAAGCATGAGACTTATCAAACTGCCTTCTTCTCAGAGAGAAGCACCACAAATTCCTTTCAGTATTTCAGAAGAGATGAGCTTGGTTGATTTAAAAATACCTCTGAGGGATTACAGGGTGGAAGCAGGATACGTGAAAAGTCCTCATGAAGCTTTGCTTCACTTTCCATGCGGCAAGTTCACTGAGATAACTGGAACTAAAATGTTCCTTCTCTCAAGCCTAACTCTTCGTCCCAGACAACAAAATGCCATAAGTACAATAAATAAAAGCCCTGGTCAATTCAAATGTCCTTCTAACAACTGCTAAATAGTATCAACTTCTTCACACAGAAATTTAGGCAGATTCTTTTCAAACAGGGTTCCTCAATTATTTTCAAGCCTAAATTTAAGTCATAGTCCCCACTTATTTTTTTATTCTTTACCTCATTTAACTTGATTACTAAACACCAAGTCAGTTTGCATCTGTGCTTTCCTCATTTCCGTTGCTGCACCCACTCACTGATTTCCTCATTAACTGCTTTCTGTGGTTCTTGGGCAAAGAACCACATTATTAAATATGAATTTCCTTTCTTTTTAGGGCTGCCAATTTTGCCATTTTCAGTCTCACTGGTCTCCTACTCTTTAGAGCAGCTGTGGTTAATTCATTGTAAGGAGTTTGGAAGATTCAACTCAATACTTGGAAGGTACATTTGTAGCAGCTGATGCCTTTCAGTGTGCCAGCCTTACTGAAGACGCCCTACTTTTCTCTATTTTAACCATCTTGGATTCTTTGTGCAGCATTTTTTAGGTTTTTCTCGAGTGGCAAAAAAGACAGGCAGATGACAGTTCCCAATATAAAATCAAGAATGTTTTAAATGAAATTTGTTTGTTCTAATAGCATTTGGGCACTCTTATTAGTTTAACGAAGAGAAGGACGAGGGGTGACATGATAACAGTGTTCCAAAATCTCAGGGGCTGCCCCAAAGAAGAGGGAGTCAAGCTCTTCTCCAAAGGACCTGAAGGCAAGATGAGAAGCAACGGATGGAAACTAACTAACTAATGAACCAGTGGAACAACCTTCCTCCAGAAGCTGTGAATGCTCCAACACTGGAAGTGTTTAAGAAGAGATTGGACAGCCATTTGTCTGAAATGGTATAGGGTTTCCTGCCTGAGCAGTGGGTTGGACTAGATGACCTCCAAGGTCCCTTCCAATATCATCATCATCACCATCACTATTATTACTAGTATTATTATTTTCCATACCATTAATTTTAATAAAAATAATTATATACCCCAATTTTCTAAATTGTATAAATTCCCAATTCTGCTCTGAGGGCAGCAGTTGAAGTCCTTTCATCCACCCTCAAGATACTTCTCAGATATGTGATCTAATTTGTTCTAATAGTGATATAAATTAAATCCCAAAGTTCAGCTCAATATAAGTGCATAATAGTAACGGTGGTATTTTGTATTTAATAATTCAGTCTAAGGAAGCTGCATACCTATGAGGTTTTTTAAAAAAGAAATGAACAGTGCATTCACTTGTGCCTTCTGAGTGAGCTCCTTTGATGTTGAGGGAGCCCAGATCCAGTCCCAGAGAAAATTCCCCCAGGTAAGGAAAGGTGTGAACTTGCTCTGTTGCCTCCTCATCGATTAGCCCTATAGGGCAATGCTGTCATTTTCCAAGAACCATCACTTTTGACTTTGACTCATCTAAAATCAGATAATTATTATGAAAATAGGATCCAGGTCCTCTTAACAGCACATGCAACCCAAATGTCATATTGGCATCACCTTTTTCTTCAGTTTTGGTACATATCAATCCTACTTCTCATGGCTCCATTGAGCCCCAAACACACTCTCAAGGAAATGAACAAAAATGGGATGGAAGGGACCATGGAGTGTTCCTCAATTATTTTTAAACCTAAATTTAAGTCATAGTCTCCACTTATTTTATTATTCTCTACCTTACTTAACTTGATTACTAAACAACAAGTCAGTTTGCATCTGTGCTTTCCTCATTACCGTTGCTGCACCCACTCATTACACAAAGTAATTGTCCGTTTCTTGGGAAATAGCAGGAGTTTGACCTTATTTCAAGGTTTCAAGGCACTTTTATTGATGCAGCTTCCACAATTTCCTCATTAACTGCTTTCTGTGGTTCTTGGGCAAAGAACCACATTATTAAATATTAATTTCCTTTCTTTTTAGGGCTGCCAATTTTGCCATTTTCAGTCTCAGTGGTCTCCTACTCTTTAGTGCACCTGTGATTAATTGATTTCTAATTTTGCATGTTCATCTTCTATCAGGTCCTGTATCAAGGCTATTTGATGGGAGTCCACAGAAATTGGCTCCAGCCCTCAAGGCAAAGCTTAGGAGATGTGGCTCAATAACCACCTTTTCCACTCATTGCCAGGAACTTTCAACCCATTGCTCACCAACAACCAGGCTCAATATTGACTCCATGAGAGACCCTCCAAATATGCTTTTTCACTGCAGCAATTCTTTGAATCTTGATTACTTAACATTTTCTGTATTACATTTCTGCATCTAACACAGAAATTGTTAAATCTTTCAGTGGGTTTTTTTTCTATTCTTCTCATCCTTCACTGTAAGGATCCTTTCTCAGAGCAATTGTATCACAGATTGGGAGAAGAAAAAAAGAGAGAAGAGAAAAAGATGATGAAAAATAGGCAAATGTTGAAAAATCATATTTAGTTTGTGAAACTAGGATGATTTTATTTGTAACTAAGTATTTTGTTTTGTGAAAACAGATTTTAAGTTACTGTGTTATTCAGGGCATGGGAAAATGCTTGTGCTTCACTTTGAAATCCTCTCTAAATCTCTACAACATCCATGGCAACTGGATGCGACACCTGAGAACCAACAGAACTTACAGAATAACCGAGTTGGCAGGATCCTGCTAGTCCAATCCCATGCTGAAGCTGGAAAGCCCTACACCATTCCAGACAAATGGCTTTCCAAATTATTCTTAAAAACCTCCAGTGATGGAGCACCCAAAACCTCTGGAGCCAAACTCTCACAGTTACTGCTATGGAGCCACGTATCACCTATTCTATACCTGTGCATTCATTTTTTCTTGCCTAAGTGTAAAGCCATATTGTTCTCACCACTGAAATGCAGAGATAAGTAATAAAAAAATATGGCCCCCATGAGATCCTTTGTAACTGAAGCAGCAGGAAACATTCAATGTAACCAACACTCACAGCTTTTGGAACCCAGCTCTCCTTCTCAATTTCAGTTGATCTTCTGTGTCCCACAGGACTCCTAATAAGGAGTGGTAAGGCCACACTTGGAATTCTGCCTCCAGTTTTGGTCACCACAATGTAAAAAAGATGTTGAGACTGTAGAAAGAGTGCAGAGAAGAGCAACAAAGATGATTAGGGGACTGGAGGCTAAAACATATAAGGAACGGTTGCTGCAATTGGGGATGTCTAGTTTAACGAAGAGAAGGATGAGGGGGGACGTGATAGCAGTGTTCCAGTATCTCAGGGGCTGCCCCAAAGAAGAGGGAGTCAAGCTATTTTCCAAAGCGCCTGAAGGCAGGACAAGAAGCAACAGGTGGAAACTAATCAAGGAGAGAAGCAACCTAGAACTAAGGAGAAACTTTCTGACAGTGAAACAACCTGCCTTCAGAAGCAGTGAATGCACCAACACTGGAAGTTTTTGAAGAAACTGGACAGCCATTTGTCCGAAATGGTATAGGGTTTCCTATCTGAGCAGGGTTTGGACTAGATGACCTCCAAGGTCCCTTCCAACTTTATCATTATTATTATTATTAACCCTCAACTAAGACTGCAGGGATATTTCCAACTCTGCATATTCTCTGTCTTTAGAGAAATAGAAATCACCTGGATGAGGGAGGAATACTTCAACGAAAGCCAAATCAGTCTGTGCTTCATCTGAGTGCCACAAAGACCCACCAGGAAGCAGAGCAGCTGTTTTCCCAAAACCCACCCATAAAAATGTGTCGCCCATGATAGCAGTGCCAACCCCAGATTTCCACCACTTAGTTCTAAGGGCTCTTCCCAAAGTCCAGCCATTAGTGAACATGGCCGAGCATTATCATCTTGGACTGTAGAGTTTGGGCAGCAATTCAGTAAGGAATTTTCTTTGACCCATTCGGACACTGCAAGTCCTGAGCCTCCCATCTTTTATAGCCATAGCAGGTTAGATGTTCAACTAAGTCTGCTGCTCTTCTCAGGGCTATTGTAACAGCTAACAAACAGGAGTGTTTCAATACAAGGAAGATGCACCGTTGCCTTAGGTAAGAACTATTTTGCAATACTTCACTGAGGTGATATGATGCAATCATTACAACTCCATAAATAGAGAGCCACGTCTGTCCCAGGTGTAAGATTTGGTCTTAGCATGTCCTCAGCATGAAGATCCTTTATCTGCTATTCGCATTTCTTTTTCTTGCATTCCTGTCTGAACCAGGTAAGAAACAAAATTACTGATAATTTACAAAGGATTGGTAACTCACTCCTTTTTAAACAAATACGATCACCACTGAAAGCAGGATAATCTTCAACATCTTTTTGTTTTACTTTTCAGAAATAGCTTTGAACGGTATAGACAATTGACAACATGAGCCTCCAAAGATTTGAAAAATATGCCATTGATTTTTCTTTTGATTCACAATTCTTGAAAGAACTTTATTGGGGTTTTTGTTATTGTAGCTTATTTTTGTTGATTTGCTTCACTTTAACATTGGTTTACCAAATTCTCAGCTCACTCAAGGTCTTCGTCCAAAACACACAATGCAACTGGCCACTGTAACTCAGCAAGGATCCATGGCAATACTGGAGAGAAATATATCACAGTAAGGTCTATCCTTCATATGAAATAGAGTTATTTCTTCCCTCCTACATTAATAGATGTAGGCTTACCAGCTATTTCATCTTTGAGTCAGACTTCAAACCTGGGTTAATGGCTGATTTATTTGAGGTGCTGCAGGAGATCAGCAGAGATGGATCTGTGTGGTCAGAGAAAACTTGCTGTAGTCCTAGGAATCCTGCAATTCTTGGACGGATGTTAACATTCCCATATTGGATGAACGGTTACAAAAGCTGATGGAGTTAGCAGAGATGGCTAAACTGACAGTTTTGATAAAAGAAAAGAATATAAGTATTTTTGTTTGTACTTGGATACTGCTTCTGGACTTTGTGCTATAATTTGCTACAATTTGTGCTTTAATTCTATAATTTCACACAGTCTCATTCTTCCCTTTTGGTTTATTTATTTATTGTAGTGATTACTTTGCCACTGATGTCTTCCAGCTAATGTAGTTGCTTGGGCAGAAATAGTATAAAATCAGATTTAAGCTTTTCACTAAGATCTTGGAAAGAAGCAGAAAAAAAATTCTTAAGATTATTTTTTCTCAACTTAAATACCATTTTGAATACCATTTAAATACAACTTAGAATAAGAATGACTTTGTCTGATGACTTAATATCAGCACAGCCTGGATCTTGATAAAGACAAATATGCCATGATTTTTCTTTTGGTACACAATTCTTGAAATAACTTTATTGGGGGTTTAGTTATTGTAGCTTTTTTGGGGGGGGTACGCTTCACTTTAGTATTGATTTACCCAATTCTCAGTCAAATATGTTTTGTTTGAATAAGGAGGCAAAGTGGAGAAACAGTTTGGTCTAGTGATTAGAGCAAAACATGACAACTCTGGGTACTGAGTTCCAGTCCCACCTTGGGCCTGAAAGCTGACTGAGTGAATTTGGCTAAACTGACAGTTTTGATAAAAGAAAAGAATATAAGTACTATTGTTTCTACTTGGAAACTGCTTCTGGACTTTGTGCTTGAGGTGGAAAAAATGATACAATGATTTTGGGGTTTACTGATTAGACTGATTTTTTGATAGAGAAATGGCTAGTTCATACTAATACAGAAATGCAAAAAGTTGAGATTCGATTTTCATGCCTTATTTTATTGCAACAGGGAATCGGAAGTCAACGCCTTTTGTTTCTTCCCCCCCTTTCCACATTTCCCCTTTTCCTCTTTCCCTGTGGTTGTTCCTTACTATTTGCTTTTTATTTTGATATTTTTACGTTATAAATGAATAAAAATATAAATGGATAAAGGAATCCTGCAGTTCTGTAGAAGAAGGTAGTGTCTTGGAAGGAAAAATATATTTAGATATTAAGGAATCTTTACTCATCGTTTACCTGTCTCCTCTTTTTCTTTTCATAGGGAATGCCCAACGACGGTGTCGTCGGCTAGGAGGACGCTGCCATTTCCGCCGATGTCCTTCTGAAACTTTTGACATTGGGAAGCAGGACTGTGGGCTGCTACAGAAGTGCTGTAGATGGTAAGAAAACTCTCCTCTAATAGAGATACTACAGATACAGTACATAATGAGATGCTCTGCCTGATATTGTTTGCATTCACAAAGCTTTGCAAAGCACAGAATTTACTTTAAACTCACTTTGATCAACTTATTATTTTTTTCTCATTTGTATAGGGAAAGTGGAAAATAATGCCATCTCCATCTACAACCATGGATATCTTCAAGATATGGCCAAAAGATATGCCGCCTGCTATCGCTTTATCTTTCTTTATCTAAATAAAATTGCTACCCATCAAACTCTAAAACATTTGTGGAGAGAGAGAGGGGGGAGGGAGGGAGAGGGAGGGAGAGGGAGGGAGGGAGGGGGAGATAGAGAAAGAGGGAGAGGGGGGAGGGAGGGAGGGAGAGAGGGAGGGAGGGAGGGGGAAGAGAGAGAGAGAGAGGAAGGGGGAGAGAGAGAGAGGAAGGGGGAGGGAGGGAAAGAGAGAGGGAGGGAGGGGGAGGGGAGGGAGGGGGAGAGGGAGGGAGGGAGGTGTTGCCTGCTCTTCAACTGTTGGAGTTATTGGATTATCTGGCCTGCTAGGCTGAGTCATCAGCTGCAGTAGGCCAAGGTATGAGGAAGTCGAAAGTAAAAAAAGATTGGAGTAAACAACGAAGTGCCGTGCGGTGCAAAGGAATGTGTTTTGGTGTTTTGTTGGTGCCGGGTGTAACAGCTGTATAGGAGCGTGTGCAAAACAAAGCTGTAGCACGTGTAATATGCTAATATGCTGTGTTATAACAAATGTGGTTGGTGTAAGGTGGTCACCAGGTGCCTATAAACCCGCCTTCTGATAACACAATAAAAGGGATGCTTCGGCTTTGTTCGGGGCTCCCATCCCGAGGAAACCACGTGTTCGTGTCTGTTCTTCTACACCCATGGGAGACCTCTGGGCGCGTGAAAACCCACAACTGGTGACCCCGACGTGATTCATGTTTCTGAGCACGTCTACCCTCTTACTCACTCGGCGGAAGAGCCTATTGCAACTCAGGGTCGGTTGTCAGGACTAGACGAAGCACCCTCCCAAAACATTACTGTGATTATGGGGACAGGATTCTCTAAGCCTCAGGTTGTGCACCTCTCAGAACTTAGGGAATTGACCAAGTCATCAATAATTGTTTTGAAAAACAATGGGAAAGATTTGCCGCTTCCCACTAAAGGGGATTTGATCCTTCTCTTAAAATATGTATATCAAAATTGCCTTGTATATCCCGAAGGAGGATCCCTAAAAGTGTCGGTTTGGGTTAAATTAGGAAAGTATTTTCATGAATCCCCTCGAGCCCCTCCAAAAATTTTGTCTACATGGCGAATTGTAATTGAATGTCTCCAAATCCATGAAGATGCCATGAAAACAGAGAAGGGGAGGGTAGACCCCCCTCCTTCCTATAACTCTGAAAAGCCTGTAGACCCCCCCCCCCGCCGCCTGCTTATGACTCTGAAAAGCCCGATGAGTTAAAAAAGGGACAGAGTGCAGAAGAAAAATCCTCTTTGGCAGTTTATGAAGCCGATGTGCTTTTTGAACCGTTCGCGCCAATAAAGGAGGGAGGAAAAGAACAAAGGAACACTAACGTGCTGCCTTCCCCTGCCAGCGCCATCTCCAGGGCACTGGCCGAAGCTTATGAAAAAGGGGAACTTCAACCTGAAGAATATCAATTTTGTGCGCCTGTTTTTATTGATCCAATCACAGGCAATCGCAGATATGAAACAATTCCTATAAAAAACATTAGAGAAATTAAACAAGCTGCATCAAGTTATGGGATTTCTAGCCATTATACCTTGGGTCTGATAGGTCACATGGCTTCTACTTTTTATTTGTTGCCTGAAGATTGAAAAGGGCTATTTCATATGATTTTAACATCTTCACAATATGTGGTTTGGGAATCCGAATGGAAAAAGGAATGTCAAAAGATCGTTTTAGCTTGGCCGGGCCGTAATCCACCAACAGTAGACCAGTTAACAGGGAATGGAAATTTTACTTACCTGGGAGCTCAACAAGCAATGAACCCTTTGTTCTATTCTCATGCAGCCCTGGCAGCAAAAGCTGCCCTAACTCGGGTTGATGATTCGCAGAGGGGAACAAAAGGCTCTTTTGTAAAGATTTTTCAAGGGCCTAATCAGCCCTATGGGGAATTTGTGGATCAGTTACAAAAGGCCATATCTAGGGAAAATCACAAATGAAATAGCCCAAGAGGAATTGTTGAAAAAACTTGCCTTTGAAAATGCCAATGAGGACTGTAGATGGGCCCTGCAGCCCTTAATGAGCAAACCTGATGCAGGATTGGCAGACTATATTCAAGCCTGTAGAATTGTGGGGACCAATGCATTTAACATGGAAACTTTGGCTATGGCCTTACAAAAAGCAGGAAGTAATAATGGGCAACCTGCGGGTAAAGCTGGTAACTGTTTTAATTGCGGGAAGCCTGGTCATTTTAAAAATCAGTGCCGGGCCCCGGGGGGGGGCGCTAATAAAAGCAGGGGAGTGGGAGCCAGACCAAAAACTGTTTGCCCACGCTGTAAAAAGGGGTTTCACTGGGCAAACCAGTGTCGCTCCAACCCTATGCCTGCTGATTCCCAGAAACCGGGAAATTAGAGCTGGGGCATTCAGCTAGCCCCGCCTCAAAGGCTGAATCTTGTCATTTTGTCCTGGTGGCCTCTGAGACAATAACCACAGGTTTATCCGGGCTGTCATATTTTTTGCCAATCCGGCCGTCTGTCCCTTTTCCCCCTGATTGTGACACCCCTCTGTTAGTGTTTCCTCACTGTGACTTTATTATGCAGGGAGTAACGGCTATGCCATTTTTGAAAGACCCAGCTGACTTTACATCAGTCGCTTTGGCATTTACCCCTAACACTCCCATGACTGTGCTCGAGGGAACAGTAGTGGCAACTGCCGTCCCTGTGCCCCAACAACCACAACTTTTGGCCATTGAACAAGAAATTCAAAAGTTCCGCCCCTCTATGGCCTTTCAAGTCAATGGACGCTCCTTTTTTGGTATTCTAGATACCGGAGCTGACGTATCGGTCATAAGAGAGGAGGAGTGGCCCTCTGAGTGGCAGACCGACAGCGCACTGTCGGTTCGGGGAGTGGGAGGAGTCCGGCACCCACGTGTGAGCAAACACTGGTTTCTGTGACCTCGGAAGAAACATCAGTCACTGCCCACATTAAACCTGTCATTCTTCCGCTTCATATTAATCTGTGGGGTCGGGACTTGATGAGTCAGTTCAATGCAAAATTAATTTTGGATTAAGATGTCTCAATTAATAAAGTTAAACCTCTTGACTGACACCCCAGTTTGGGTGGATCAGTGGCCTTTAACCAAAGAAAAATTAACCGCTCTGGTGCAATTGGTAGATCAACAATTAGAGTTAAAACGCATTGAACCCTCCTTGAGTCCTTATAATACTCCGGTGTTTGTCATAAAGAAAAAATCTGGAAAATGGAGATTCTTGCACAATTTGAGAGTTGTCAATAGGATCATTCGCCCCATGGGGGTGCTCCAATGCGGTTTACCTAATCCTAATTTGATACCAAAAGACTATGACCTGATGGTTATAGATCTAAAAGATGCATTTTTCTCTATTCCACTACACCCAGAGGACAAACACTTATTTGCCTTTACTGTGCCTGAAATGAATAACTCCAAGCCCACGGCCAGATATCAATGGACTGTCTTGCCTCAAGGGATGCTAAACAGTCCTATAATGTGTCAATATGTTGTCAATCAGGTTTTAAGACCATATCGGGACAAGTTTCCTCATTTTAAAATTTACCATTATATGGATGATATTTTAGTGGCAGCTCCAGGGCCCTCAGGTACGGTCTCAGCAACCTTGCCTGTTCTAACCTCCATTTTTCAAACAAATGGGTTTTTTATTTCACCTGAAAAAATTCAGCTTAAACACCCCTTTCTGTACTTGGGCCACAAGCTTTTGGCCTCACACGCCGAGCCTCAGCTGTCTAAGTTGTGTCTTCCACCATGCCCAACCTTAGTCCAACTTCAACAATATTTAGGATCAATTAATTGGGCCCGTCCCTATATGGGACTAACCACCTCTCAATTGGCTCCATTGTTCTCTGCTCTTACGCAGGGAAAAAATCCAGGAGATAAGATCGTGTTAACTCAACAACAACTTAAAACTTGTGACATCATTCAGCATGCATTGTCAAAAGTATGGGTCGATCGTGTTCAGCCCGATATGCCTTTTTCTATGTTAATTTTTAACACCGTTGACCTTCCTACGGCAGCTTTGGCTCAGATCGTGTCTAATATAAAAATGATGATTGTAGAATGGATCCACTTATCTCACACCCCGAAGAACACCATTTCACAGAAACATACGCTCTTTGCTCAGCTTATAACAAAATCTCGCTTTAGGGCAAAGGCTTTAGGGGGTGTTGAACCATCCTTTTTATATATCCCTTGTTCGCTAACGGCTTGGGAAAGTTTGTTGGCCAATTATGAATCTTTGCAGCAAGCACTTGCTGATTGGCCAGGAGAAGTGTCTTGTCATCCACCATCAGATCCTTGCATTTTTTTATTAAAAACAGTCCCATTTAAATGGCAATCTCCTTATGTTTCTTTCCCTTTAAAAGAAGCAATAACGGTGTTTGCAGATGGCAGCAAGACTCATGGAGCCTGTGCTTGGAAAGAGGAGGGTAAGTGGTGTACAAAAATCACCCCCCCCACAGACGTCAGCTCAGCGCTCTGAGTTAGTGGCAGCCACAATGGCATTTTTTCATTTTAAAGATCAACCTTTTAATTTGATCCTGGACAGTTTATATGTTACCCAAATTGTCAAAACCATTTTTGATTCTTATTTAGCACCAAATGTCTCTATGGATCTGTTAACATTATTTTTGGACTTGCAACATCTCATAAACAATCGGAAACACCCATTTTTTGTTGCCCATATTCGTAGCCATCAGCCTTTTCCAGGTCCACTCCAAGAAGGCAATGATGTTGCCGATGCTGCCGCCTCACAAACACCTCTTAATATGCCACTCACCTTTTTAACCCCTTGGGAAAGTCACTCCTATTTCCATCAGAATAAGAAAGCATTAATCAAACAATTCAATCTTTCAGCTGCTGAAGCTGCTGCCATCGTTCAGCAATGTCCAACCTGTAGCAAGCAAGCACACTCAATACCACTAGGAGTAAATCCTCGTGGTTTGGAGAGCTGTCAAATTTGGCAAATGGATATTACTCAATATCCTCCCTTTGCCCCATGGAAACATCTTCATGTTTCTATTGATACATATTCTGGCTTTATTATGGCTTCCCCCCAGAGGGGTGAGGCCACTAAACATGTTATCAATCACTGTATTCAGTCATTTGCATCGTTGGGACGCCCCAAAGAACTAAAATCAGACAATGGACCTGCTTATATTAGCTCTGCTTTTGCAGAATTCTGTACAAAATGGTCCATTGTTCATAAATTTGGCATTCCGTATAATAGCCAAGGTCAAGCCTTGGTTGAGCGAGCAAATCAAACATTAAAAACAGCTCTCAATCGATATTTAAATGAAAAGGGGAAAATCGCCCCTGGCCTCCCAGCAGTGCAAAACATCCTTAACTTGTGCCTTTATACACTGAACTTTTTAAATCTGACGGGCGATCCACCATCAACAGCTGCCTCTCGTCATTTTTCAACAGTCCCTCCCCCTACTTCAAGACCTCCAGTCTACTATCAACGGCTTCCAGACCCCACGTGGAAAGGTCCTGCAGAGCTTATCACCTGGGGGAGAGGCTACGCTGCGGTAGATGATCATGGCAAAATCATTTGGACTCCAGCTCGCTGTGTTCGCCCTTATTTGGTTCAATCTTCACCATCCTAACCAGACATCAGATGACCATGGACCCTGGGCCCACAACTCTTTTATGAAAGATGTGCAGAATATTTCTCGCCTTTTGAACAAGACTGAGTGTTGGATGTGCATGCATATTCCAACCCTGGAGGAGGGGGGACTTTTTATGCATGCGGTGCCTTTTAATACAACTGGTTGGAAACAATTTCCTTGGTCTAGAGGGACTCTTTCCAATGCTATGGTGAATTATACGGTATATACAATAGGAAGCAGAATCCAGGAAAAAGCAGCGTTTTGTTGGGAATATAAGAACACTGCTAAAAACTCTGTTTTAGTAGGCAGATACCCATATTGTAACATCACATTTCAACTTTCAAACAACATGACTAGATCACATCCCTTTAAGAAAACTCCTCTTTTTGAATCCCTTGATGACTTTTCTGATTATATGTGTACCTATCAAATAACTGGATGCTCGCTATCAACAGGATGTCATCCCAGCAACACAGACACGATGTCCACACTCTTCCTTTGCAGTATTGTAAGAGCCATGGCTCGCCAAACTGTGCAAAGCTCCAACACGACTACAAATATATTAAGTAATGTATGGATCTTTGTGGCCGGCGGGCATATCAACGTATACCTCCATGGTGGTCCGGCCGTTGTACATTGGGCTTCCTTGCTCCCTCAGTTTTTGTTTCAGATCAGCCACCTTCAGGCCGTTTGCGCAATCGAAGAGATCTAGAGGGTGGCCTGGGAGGATCCGGCAGTACAGGAACGCAAGTTGCACGATCTATATTTCCATCTATGGGGGTAGCCATGAATTACAGAGACATCTATGCATTAAATAACTGGACTATGCATATGTTCAACGCTACCATTCAGACTACCAAATTGTTAAACAAGGAAATGGCAGAAATACGAGAGATTGTTCTGCAAAACCGTTATGCTTTAGACATTATCCTTGCCTCGAAAGGAGGAGTATGTGCCTTAATCCATTCTCATTGTTGTGTTTATATCTCTGATTACAAAGCCAATATCACAGGTACCATTGAGCATATGGAAGACATGGTTCGTCATGATCCATTACAATCTTACGGATCTGGCGCAATAAACATTTGGGATGCCCTATGGTCTTGGCTACCTGATGGAACCTGGCTGCGATCATTGGTTTCTGGTATTATAACTATTGTAGTTATTTTAGTTTTGATATGTTGTTGTATTCAATGTTTGCCTTCTTTGTTTATGATGTTTAAAAATTTTTCCTCAGGAACTGTCACCCACCAACAGGTCAATTTAGTAACTACACCTATCACTGCAGTTCAGCAACCCCTGCTAACCAAACCAGCCTTCACTTTGCCAAGCGACACTGAGGATGACTTCCTATAAAGCGCAACCTCCTTATTTTTAAATAAAACAGAAAAGTAGGAGATGTTGGAATTATCTGGTTATCTGGCCTGTTAGGCTGAGTCATCAGCTGCAGTAGGCCAAGGTATGCGGAAGTCAAAAGTGAAAAAACAAGTTTGTGCCGTGCGGTGCAAGGGAATGTTGTTTTGGTGTTTGTTGGTGCCGTGTGCAACAGCTGTATAGTAGCGTGTGCAAAACAAATATGCTAATATGCTGTGTCATAACAAATGTGGTTGGTGTAAGGTGGTCACCAGGTGCCTATAAACCCGCCTTCTGATAACACAATAAAAGGGATGCTTCGGCTTTGTTTGAGGCTCCCATCCCGAGGAAACCACGTGTACATGTCTGTTCTTCAACACCCATGGGAGACCGCTGGGCGCGAGAAAACCCACAGGGTATACTGACAGAAGCCAGAGTCTTCTCTGTGTTTGAGACAGTTCCTCCACTGACCTATTCTTTACGTGCCCCAGATGAAGAATGGGAGAGAAAAAAATCAGCCCTTGGAGATCGATGCCAGGGGAATCCTGCAGAACTAGTCTGGATGGCTTCTGGAGGGGGCAAGGCTCAGTGGGAGAGCTATCTAGGGGCATCTAGGGGTGCTGGGGAGAAGGGAGGGGCCTTCCACTCAGAGTTGCCCCCTTGATCTTTCCTCTCTCCCGCAGAGCTGCTCTCCCTCCCTCCCCCCTGATGGCAAATGTCTCCTACACCAGGAATGGCTTCGGCTGGACTTTCTGCTCTGGCCCAAAGAGGCCCTGGGGAAGACACCCTTCCCAACATCCCCTGCCCAGGAGCCCTCAGACCAGGGAGATGGACATCATCTCTGCAACCTTCCCAGAGATCAAGGACATTGGCCACAAGACCACTCAGGGCCTTTTTTGTGTGTGGGGTCTCAGATGAGCTCCAGTTGGGGGGCCACATGAGATTAACCCAGGACTCTCTCTGTTGGAGACCCTCTGCCCAGAGGGAGGGAGCTTCAGATGGGAAGGCAGGAAGGGCTGTGGGGCGGCAGCGGTGATAGGTGGGCAGTCCTGGAAAAGGCCTCTGGAGTCTCAGGTGGAGGGAGGGAGGCATTGGGTACCAAAACGGGGCAGGACCCTCCAATTGTGAAGAAGAGAAATGGCAGAAATGGCTGGGTGAGTGTAGGGGGAGTCTCAGGTGTCCCCCAATGGCTCCCCACAGGTGCTTGAAGGGGACCATGCCTCCTGGCATCCTGGTCCTCAAAAGTAGGGTTGAGGAGAAGTAGAGAAAGAGGGCCCCGAGCAGGAGGGGAGTCCTGCCCCTTCCCCTCCCTGGATCTACCCACCCTCCTCCAGAACCAGTTTTGACTTCGGATCTGAAGCAGCCAGGATGGTTAATCCAAAGGCAGGGGAGGTATCAATCTGGGGAGAGGAAGGGGAGAAGGGAGGACCCTTCTGTGGTGGTTGCAGGAAAGAGGAGGAGGAACAGGAAGGAAGGAAGGAAGGAAGGAGGAATTCTAGGATTTTTCCTACAATGTTTATTCTTTTATAGCAAAGCGAAGGGAAGGGATTCAGATGAAAAGTAATGAAGATGAAGCTGCTGTGGATTTAAAGCCAGGAGAGATTTGGGTGTCTGGACTGACAAACAAGTTCAGAGTCCCAGGGGTCAGTCTAGAGGGTCTCTACCGCTCCCTCACAAGAAAGAGAGGCCTTCAAAGGAAAGTCAGAGGGGTCTCAGCAGAAAAAGCTCCAGGCTGCCATTCTCCTCCTCCCCCAATCTAAAATCTTGACCCTCCATTTTTCAGAGGTTGCAGAGACAGAAATTCTTCAGCTAATGGAAAAAAGCCCCTTCTTTTCCCACCAGGAAGCAGGAAGGACCGCAGGATTAATTCATGAGTGCTGTAGAAAAAAAGAGATGGGGAGAAAATTAGAAAACAAAGTGAAGCCAGTGTAAATAGCTTATTATTCCTCTCTTTCAGCCACTCTCCCAGACAGACCCACATTGCAGGGGGGTGGTTGATAGGTAGGAACAAAATGAGGGATTGTCCCCCCCTTTTTTTGAAAGTGGAAAAGGATGCAAAGGATCAGCAATTCATCTCCAGAGGCTCATGGAATTTTCCCTAATTAACTTAATTGGGGAGTTAATCAAGAGAGGAGCCCCCCCCCCAGACATTTCATATTAACAAAGATGATGGGGCCAGGATGGGGAGCCATAGCAACGCTGGGTGTCGCTTTGCCAGAAATTGTGTGAAATGTCACAAGCAGACTTCCCTTCCCTTTTGCAATTTTCCAAAACTTGGAAAATTTTAATGTTTGTGTGTATGTTTGTTTTTTATTGCAATGCATTTTCAGGTCTCTGAAAGGAAAAGCTGCCCAAAACTTCAAATATTTGTTTTATCCACAGCTAGGAGGTTTCATTCAGGCACATTTTTTTTTTTAAAAAAAGGAACAATTAACGAATGTTAAAGAAACATCTATAAGTTGAGGAGAAACTCACCTGCAGGAGGCTGGATGGGAGTTGCTGGAAGGAGAAAAAGAGCCAATCAGGACCCTTCATGCGCTAGAGGACTCAGGGGGCGCCCCTCCCCATCGATAGCCCATAATAGGTTGCAGGATGTTGACTTATACAGTAGACTCTCAAAGAACAGAATTCCCAAGCAAATCTCCAAGGGGGCCTCCTTGCCATCTGCTAAGCTTGCTGAGAGGCCTCCCCTGGATGGTCCCCTCCCCACAATCTCTCATCCAGCCCCCCAGACTCACCTTTCTTGCTCTTCAGGTGGAGGGAGAGCCCCATGGCAAAGAAGATCACCCCGATCACAGCTGTCATGATCCCCGTCCAGAGTTTGCTCCTGGCTGAGTTGGAGGAACGGGGCTCTGGGGAAGGAGAAGGAGCCCCCCCTGAGCAGGAGGATCAGGGCCAGCTTCCCCCCCCAGGAGGGTCCATCCCAGCTCCCCCCACAGGGAGGGTCTCTCCCCCCTTCTCAGGGCAGGAAAGGGTCCCCAGAGGGGGACAGGAGGGGCTCACCCCACTGGACGGTGATGGGGGCCTCCAGGCTTGCATGCCCCACCTGGCAGGTGTAGACATCCCCCCGCTGGGGCTGGGTCTCCAGCATCACCTGGAGCTGGTAGGTCCAGTCTCCATTCTGGAGCTCCTCCCCAAAGGCCACTCCCTCCTCCTCCAGCTGCCCATTCTTCAGCCACTGGACCTCGATCTCCACGGGGTAGAAGCCTCTCGCGATGCAGAGGAAGATGGTGTTAGGCGAAGTGGGATCCAGCTTGGTGGGGGAGATGGAAACGGTGGGCTTGGCTGGAGGAGAGGGAGGAGGGACACAGGGGAGACATAGGAGGGGCCAGAACAGGAGACCAAGTCAGTTAGTTCAGGCCAAGAGCCATTTTCAGTCCTGAAAATAGTATTTGTTTTAAGTCATTTTCAAAGCGAATTGCAGCAAGAAATTAAATGGGATCCTGAAAGATGGAAAAACATAAATTGTTCCTGGTTGGGATCAGTTTCCATCATCAAATTGCACAAGTCCAACAGAAATAAATACTGGAAATGCCCCGGAACAGAAGGAATTTCCTGCCAGATTTGGCGGAGACAGAAAGAGACCCAGGAGACGGGGAAGACACACAGCATGTTTTGGAGAATTGCAGGGATCCCATTCAAAAGAAAACCACATTTTTTAAAAAATAGGTAGAATACCTGAACATTTATTTATTTATTAAATTTGTTTGCCACCATCTCATGATAAAATGACTCTAGGCAGCTTACAGCAGGGCTTTTCAACTGGTGGTATGTGTACCACCTGTGGTACATGAGCATATGGCAGATGGTATGCTGCCCTGCCCAGCCAAGTGTAGTGGGGGAGGGAACGAGCCAGCGCAGGCAAGGACTGACTGTGAGAGAGTCCTCTAGAGCTGCAGAGTGGCTGGGGTGAGGCAAAGGCCCCAGGCTCACTTCCGGCTCACCCCCCTCCCCCATGAGAAAGGAGGAGGAGGGAGTGGAGACAGGAGGGGCTATAAAAGGAGGCAGTTTTGGCCAGGAGAAGGAGAGAGAGAAAAAAAAGCAGCCTTGGGAGGAGGAGGAGTCAGCTCTAGCTGCACAGAATGGAAAGAAGGAGGAGGGTGGGATGAGACGAGAGGAGATCAAGCAGGCCTGCCACAAGTGGATCTACAACTTCTTTGGCAGCCACCTGTGCTGGCAGCAACCAAGAGGCAAGGGAGGTAGGGAGGAGGGGTGCTCTCCATGAGGAATGAAGAAAGGCAGCAATGAAGAAAGGCAGCACTGGCTGGAGGTGAGGCAAGGAGGGAGATGGAGAGTGGAAGGATTCTTTTGTGCTTTTGTGACTTTGAAGTTCTGGCATTTGTGCAATGGGGGCTTTGTGTTCTTAAGGAGTGTTTGGCAATTTCTATTTGGCTGATGGCTAATGTCTCAGCTTCTATTGCTCTGCTATTGTTAGCTGTAAGTTTTGATGCAAGGGATTTTGAAGTATTTTTCTCCTGAACGGATTTTGCCTGTAGCATTCCTTTACTTACGAATGGAGCCATTTGGGGAGTCTACCTTAGCCAGCAGCCATACTTACTACATTTTTTTTTCTTCCTTAAGTGCACAATGGGCTCCTTAACTTTCCTTTCTAGCCAGTAGCTGATTCTTAAAGGGGAATGCGCCTTTTTAAGCTAGTTCCCTCAATGGCTTGTCTTTTCTGTCTCTGGAGGCTTTTCCTTGTTCAATGAATCTATGGAAGAAGGGAAATGGGGGGGGGTCCAAAGTCTTCCTTCAGAAGGAGATGGGAATGAGAAAGAGGGAGGCAGGGAAGGAGGGAGGGAGGGAGGCAGGAAAGGAAGAAAGTCCCGCCTTAGCACTTGGCCACCAGCAGCCCTGCCATTGACTTTGCTTGTCAAAAGGTTGCAGAAGGGGATCACATGACCCTGGGACACTGTGACCATCATAAATATGAATCCATTGCCAAGCATCCAAATATAAATCATATGACCCTGGGCATGCTGCAATGGTCATAAGTGTGAAAAATGGTCATAAGTCATTTCAGAGGAATTGCAACTTTGAACAGGTTTTTTTTTTGGTCATCAAGTGTTTGACACCTTGCTAGGTGGTACTCGAATATTGCCATATCCTAAAAGTGGTACAGTCGGTGAAAAGGTTGAAAAGCCCTGGCTTACAGCATTAGAACATTAAAGTCCTAACAGATAAATATTTCTATAGCAATCAAAATGGAATTCCCAATCAAGATAAAATTATAGTTAAAAGATGGGGAGGAACAGGAGGTGTGAGGGGGGAGGGGGGATTGCCTCTGAATTCAACAACTACCTCCAGTGTGAGGCTCCCCATGAGGACCCCCTGATTTTGAGCCAGACTTCGCCTAATCTGTACTTGAACCTTTGGTTTTTTCTGCCCAGGTTCCCCCCCCCCAACCTCTCCCTGCAGCTTCCGGCCTCCCTCCCAGCCCCATTTCCCCTGGGGAGGGAGGTGGGGAGGGGTCCGACCCTTCTGCCTGGGATGGGGGGCAGGGAGGGGTCTAGGACAACTCAGCCAACTCAATGCAGCACAAAAGTTACACAATATGGAAGAAATGGAGAAAGAGAATCAGGAAAGGAAGGAGGCCGAGGGAGGAGGAAAATGAAATGTGAAGGACAAAAATTAAAAAAAAAAACATTTTAAAAATTATTTTAAATAATTGAACAAAATTGTTGAATTGTCCCGCAGTGAATTGCCCCATTCTGGACAGGGAGGGGAGAAGGATCTGAAGGGGGGATCTTGGGGAAAGGGAAGGTGGGGGCAGTTGGTGCCTGAGGAGATCAGGCAGATCCCAGGATCACAGAAGAGCCTTGGAAGGGATCCCTCTTGATCTCCTCCTTCAGCAAATGGCACAACTGTTGGGTGGATTAATGGGGGGGGCTGAGTGACCCCCCCCCAAGAGGGTCCTTGTAGGGATGAGAGACAGGCGAAAGTCGTGTGTGGAAAACTGCGCCCCCCAACGCTTGTGCCTTTGCTATGCATCTATCTTCTCCCCCCCCTCACATCACCATGGTGACGTGACGCAGGTCTATGTGACCTTGCCAATTTGATAAGGCTAATGGGTGAACAGCAAGATTTCCTGTTTATGGCCTCTAACTTTTTACTCTTGAGGATTGGTAAAGGATTTTAGCCAATGAAATGCTGTTGCCATGCTGTATCTTTTGTTATTTGTGAACCTCTATAAAAACAATAAAAGGCTGCGTAGTAAGTGGCCATTTCTTTGCACCCTTCAATGACTAAGGAGTGATTACTACAGCTGGCGCCCTCAGCAGGGACATTTTGTTTTGAGACCCCTACGGGAAGAAGCAGCTGCCAACATACTTACCATAGTCTGGAACAGACCTCTAAGTGCACTTTCGTCTTACGAGACCCCTCAGTGAGTAAGTATGAGCTGCAAGTTATCTCGGCCCCTGCAAAAGCAAGGACAGGCATGGAGGAACTCAGATTCCTCCTCTAACCTGGGGCAGACACAAGGAAGCGGGTGGGCTGAGATAGGAAAACAGTGTTCTGGTGGGCTGAGATAGGAAAACAGTGTCCTTTGAATCCTGAGCATCGGAGGCTTAGGCTAAAAGATAAGATCATAAATTACATCTTGAACCTTGGGCTTCAGTATTACATCTATAGTGTTCACTCCTGTCAAAAGGAAGGAAAAAAATGGACCCAAATACTTCAGAACGGCAATTAACTATCAGCCCGCTTCTGCTTGCAACTAAGTAAAATTTATTCCTTCTAAAAACATCTTTAATTGGATTTTCAGCTTCTTCTGAAGAGGCTAATTCTTTGTTGATTACTTAGACATAAATCAAAATTTACTCCCTCAGAACAAAGTCTTTTGAGCAATCGGAATGCTCTGTAATATATTAAGTTAGCCATCAGACAAATGTCTGGTTGTGTTTTGTGTTATGTTTGTGTGTGTGTGGCCACTCAAGAGCATTATGCTTGGGCTTGGAATGGTGAGAAAAATGGGAAATGATTAGGGCCCTCAAAACCACTTTTTGGTTGAAATCACCTTGTCATTTTTCTCGCTTCTTGCAAGACAAGTTATATGTCTAAATAAATGTTGTTGTAACAGTATTTGTGTATATACGTTTGTCTGTGTTGTTCTGTGTTATTCCAAGACTTGGAAGAGGCTCAAAGCCCTCTCTGATAACAAAATACAAAAAGGCCTTGCTAAGAATATATGGTTTGCCTGGAGAAAGTATAAATGAAATAATTGTATGTGGAATGGTTTTATGCAAACAGTCAGTATGGAACTGAATGAGTTAATTTGTTGAAGTGTGTGTTAGCCTTCAAAACCCACCCATTTTTTCCCTAACTGTGAAAATAATAGTAAATATTTGTATGAGAAGAATTTATTGCAAAATGCATAGGAAGGAGGTGAAACTATTTTTTGGTGGTGAGATTTCTCCCCCCTGTCTCTTTCGGCTGGCTGCGTTGCTTAAAGAGCCAGAGACAGGAAGGAGGGGGGGGGGAACTGTTCGTTTAAATTTTTTTTTTCCTCTGCTTGGAATTGTAATCTGAGAAGAGTGGAGTGAATCTGAAACTTGACATTCACCTATGCAGTTTCGGCAAATAAATTTTTTTACTCAAAAGAGAAACAGTAATGTTGGACAATATTTTTTATATCCAACAACCAAAAGAACTAACTGAATTACATTGTTATAGATTTATATATATTTAACCTATTTGTATACAAATTGTTTCCATCTGAATGGACTTTGCTTAAATTGCAGCACCAAAGATATAATTTAATTGGCTTTCAAAAAATATAAAATGATTTAGGATTGCAATAAATCCCAGTAGATCCTCTCTCACATTGCCTCAGGGTCAAGTTTTGGCCCTATATTAACAACTGCAAGGATGCTCCTCTCCTGATTATAATCCTTTTATTAACCCCGCTTATGGCGATATTTCGTCTAACAAAACAAAAAGGAGTGAGATGTAGGGATGAGAGACAGGCGAAAGTCGTGTGTGGAAAACTGCGTCCCCCAACGCTTGTGCCTTTGCTATGCATCTATCTTCTCCCCCCCCTCACATCACCATGGTGACGTGACGCAGGTCTATGTGACCTTGCCAATTTGATAAGGCTAATGGGTGAACAACAAGCTTTCCTGTTTATGGCCTCTAACTTTTTACTCTTGAGGATTGGTAAAGGATTTTAGCCAATGAAATGCTGTTGCCATGCTATA
>NW_024100036.1:0-3767 GCF_016545835.1 Crotalus tigris
GCAGTGAAGGAATCCAGCAGAGATATACAACTGTTCTCATTGGGAAACCAGGCACCTCTTCCCCAGGAAGAACAAAACCCTCTAACTAAAGAAGCTAAAGAAATAAAAGAATTGAAGCAAAGAATAACTGAGCATCTAGAACAGCACAAAAACACCAGAATAAGGCTGCCTGCATTGAAGCTTGTTCCAAAGAAACAGCTAGCACAAGCATTAAAAGATGCAAATATTGCAATATCAAGTATAAGCACCAATTCACTGCAAGAAACAAACAAACTAATGTACAGCACAGCTGCAGTTATAACAGAATACCTGGGATGCAAAATCAACAAAGAAGAAAAACAAACAAACAGTGCACCACAAAAATGGAAGGTTAGACTAGAAAATAAGATCAGCAAGTTAAGATCACATGCAAGCAAGCTAGAACAGATGAAAGAAAAGAAGCTGAAGAACAAGAAGACCAAAGAATACCTAATCAAGAAATACCACTTAGAAACAAGGACGATCAAGGAAGCATTGGAAATAATAAAGCAACAAATAACAGCTATAGCCAGGAAAATCAGTAGATATGAAGCTCGAATTGCAAACTATAGGCAAAACCTCCCATTTCAATCCAATCAGAAATGTTTCTACCAATCCATCAATGGAGAAACTGCAAGGAATCAGTCAGTACCTGACAAGGAAGAAACAGTGCAATTCTGGAAGCAGATATGGTATAACCCAAAGAAATACAACAAGGATGCAGCTTGGTTAAAAGAGGTGGATGCAAATAAAACAGAAGTTGAAATGAAAGAACTAGTAATAACAACAAAACTGGTAGAAAAAAGAGCAAGGAAAATCAAAAATTGGTCAGCAACAGGTGAAGATGAACTGCATGGGTTTTGGTTGAAACATCTAACTGTTATACACCCACTCATTGCCAAGCAATTCAACAATATACTACAAGGATGAGAAATTGAAAAGTGGCTAACAACTGGGAAAACCTACCTAATAATGAAAAATCCAGCAAAAGGGGCAACACCAGGTAACTACAGGCCAATTACCTGCTTACCAACAACTTTCAAATTACTAACTGGTGTGGTAGCTGATGCAGTACAACAGCATATAGTTGAAAACAATCTCTTTCCACCTGAGCATAAAGGAAACCGCCCCAATAGCAGAGGAACAAAAGATCAACTCCTAATAGACAAAATGATCTTGGAAAACTGCAAGAGAAGGAAAACCAACCTGAATGTAGCATGGATTGACTACAAAAAGGCATTTGACTCTCTGCCACATGACTGGATAATCAAGTGCCTAGAAATAACAGGAATCAGTAGAAACATCAGAAAATTGTGCAAAGATCGATGGCACAATGAAAGACACAGTTGCAGATCAATGGTGAGAGACTGGGAGAGGTTAATATCAAGAGAGAAATATTTCAAGGAGATTCATTGTCACCATTACTATTTGTTATTGCACTGTTTTTCCTCTGTCAACATAACGATGACTCAGGACAAATGGTTATCAAACAGCAAACGACATCTGCTAAGAACTATCCACCTCCTTTACATGGATGATCTGAAGCTGTATGGAAAAACATCATCTGAAATAGAATCGCTGCTCAACACTGTCCGTATATATAGCCAAGATATTGTAATGGAGTTTGGCTTGGACAAATGTGCCACACTTACTATCCAACAAGGAAAAATAATGAAAACTGAAGGAATCAAGATGCCCCACGAAAATAACAATAAGAGTCTGGATGAGGAAGAGTACTACAAATACTTGGGTATCCTTCAAGCTGACAACATCAAGCACACTGAAGTCAAGAAAAAGATTAGAGGTGAATACATCAAGAGAGTGAAGAAGATCTTAAAATCCAAACTCAATGGAGAAAATACCATAAAGGCAATCAACACCTGGGCAATCCCAGTCATTAGGTACACAGCTGGAATAGTGGACTGGACTCAAGCAGAACTAAAGCAATGGATAGGCAGACCAGAAAAATAATGACAATGAATCATGCCCTTCATCCACGCAGTGACATTGATAGACTTTATCTACCAAGGCAAATAGGTGGGCGTGGAATGTTACAAGTACATCAGATGGTTGAAGAAGAAAAAATGGCTTTGGAAGAATATCTGAAGAACAATGATGAAGATGCACTGAAATTAGTATATCAGGAAAGCTTACTAACTACTGGAGAGACCAAACTGGCCTACAAGAAAGACCAAATGAAGAACAGAATAGAGGCATGGGAAGACACAGCACTACATGGCCAATACATTAAAAAAATAGCTGGGAAAGCAGATAATAACAAGACCTGGCAATGGCTAAGAGCAGGAAAATTGAAGAAAGAGACCGATGGACTAATTCTGGCTGCACAAGACCAAGCCTTAAGGACAAATGCATATAAAGTCAAAATTGAGAAGACAGCAACAGACAGTAAGTGCCGCCTATGCAAAGAAGCTGAAGAAACAGTGGACCACCTGGTAAGCTGTTGCAAGAAGATTGCACAGACTGACTACAAGCAGCGGCATGACAAAGTAGCAACAATGGTGCATTGGAAGATCTGCAGAAAATATCATTTGCCTGTAAGCAAAAACTGGTGGGATCATAAAATAGAGAAAGTCATAGAAAATGATAAAATTAAACTGCTCTGTGACTTCAGAATTCAAACAGACAAGCATCTGCAACATAACACCCCAGACTTAACAATTGTCGATAAGAAAGACAAAAAAGTCTGGATAGTGGACGTGGCAGTGCCTGGAGATAGCATAATAGAAGAGAAAGAACTGGAGAAGATAACAAAATACAAAGACCTACAAATAGAAATAGAAAGACTGTGGCAAAGCAAGCAAGGGTAGTACCAATAGTCATAGGCTCCTTGGGTGCAATCCCAAAACAACTGGAGCACCACTTGAACACCATTGGCATTGACAAATTCGCTATTAGTCAATTGCAAAAGGCAGCCTTATTAGGAACTGCTTCCATCCTGCGACGATACCTGTATACCATCAAACTCCACTCTTGCCTATCCAGTCCTGGTAAGGACTCGATAGTAGAACAAAATGCCAATCCATCTGAACATCTGGCTGACGTGCGATGAATGATAATAATAATAATATAATAATACGATGTCTCATCAGAGGAGGTCCGACAAAGAGTGTCTCTCCCATGACAAAATATGGTGAGACTTACAAATTTTGCATAATGCCATACCGGCTCGGATGTTCGCCCCTGGTTACAGGTCCCGCGCTAGATATTGGAGTTCCTGATTATCTGGTGAAAGAATGGGTTACAGGACTCAGGATGTTTGGCTGCAACCAGGGCCAGCAGCTGCATACTACTGTAAAAAAAAAAAGAAATAAGAAAAAAGAAGAAAAGGTGTTTACCCACAGCTGTCAGATACACAGTATGGAGAACAAAGAATAATGATCTGTTACTACAGATCAAGTCCAACAAGAAGAGGATATCTAAAACGAATGCACCAGTTCTGGAAAGAACAACATCCAGAATCAGAAATAACAGAACAGAGACTAGCAGATCAACGCCGATTTATAATAAGAAATAAAGTATTTACAGAAACAGAATTGGACGAACTGCAAAGGTTTACCCAGGGCAAAGAAATCAAAGCCTTACCAGAAGTAATTCAGAATGTAGAGGCAAACCAGGGGGAGTTGGCAGTGAAGGAATCCAGCAGAGATATACAACTGTTCTCCTTTGGAAACCAGGCACCTCTTCCTCAGGAAGAACAAAACCCTCTAACTAAATAAATAAAAGAATTG
>NW_024100037.1:0-1434 GCF_016545835.1 Crotalus tigris
CTATGACCCCGGCATCAGGAATTTCCTTCCCTGGATACCAAAACCGCTCAATTTTTGATAACTAGAAAAAGCACCATTTTTAAGCATGAAATTTAACCCCGAATCCGATTCTGAGATCCGTTTTTACATTAGGGTAAAAAAAAATTTCATCTCTGGAGAACAAAAAATCCATGACCCCGGCATCAGGAATTTCCTTCCCTGTCTACCAAAACGGCTCAATTTCTGAAAACTAGAAGAAGCACCATTTTTAAGCATGAAATTTAACCCCGAATCCGATTCTGAGGTCTGTTTTTACATTCCAGTCAAAAAAAAATTTTCATCTTTGGAGCAGAAAAATCTATGACCCCGGGATCAGGAATTTCCTTCCCTGGGTACCCCCCCCCCCAAAACGGCTCAATTTTTGAAAACTGAAAAAGCACATTTTTCAGCATTGAAATTTTAACCTCCGAATCCCATCGAGGTCCGTTTTACATTTCAGGTTCAAAAAAAAAATTTTCATCTTTGGAGCAGACAAATCTATGACCCCGCATCAGGATGATCTCACTTCCCTGGATACCAAAACAGCTCAATTTTTGATAACTAGAAAAAGCCACCATTTTTAAGCATGAATTTAACCCGAAATCCGATTTCTGAGATCCGTTTTTACATTAGGGTAAAAAAAAATTTCATCTCTGGAGAACAAAAAATCCATGACCCCGGCATCAGGAATTTCCTTCCCTGTGTACCAAAACGGCTCAATTTCTGAAAACTAGAAGAAGCACCATTTTTAAGCATGAAATTTAACCCCGAATCCGATTCTGAGGTCCATTTTTACATTTCAGTCAAAAAAAATTTTCATCTTTGGATCAGAAAAATCTATTACCCCGGCATCAGTAATTTCCTTCCCTGTATACCAAAACGGCTCAATTTCTGAAAACTAGAAGAAGCACCATTTTTAAGCATGAAATTTAACCCCGAATCCGATTCTGAGGTCCGTTTTTACATTTCAGTCAAAAAAAAATTTTCAGCTTTGGAGCAGAAAAATCTATGACCCCGGCATCAGGAATTTCCTTCCCTGGATACCAAAGAGTCAATTTTTGATACTAGGAAAAAGAACCATTTTTTTAAGCATGAAAATATAACCCCGAATCCCATTCTGAGGTCCGTTTTTACATTTGAGTAAAAAAAAAATTTTCATCTTGGAGCAGAAAAATCTATGACCCAGGGATCAGGAATTTCCTTCCCTGGATACCAAAACAGCTCAATTTTTGATAACTAGAAAAAGCACCATTTTTAAGCATGAAATTTAACCCCGAATCCCATTCTGAGGTCCGTTTTTACATTTGAGTAAAAAAAAAATTTTCATCTTTGGAGCAGAAAATCTATGACCCCGGGATCAGCAATTTCCTTCCCTGGATACCAAAACAGCTCAATTTTTGAAAACTAGAAAAAGCA
>NW_024100038.1:0-1569 GCF_016545835.1 Crotalus tigris
GGATTCGGGATTAAATTTGATGCTTAAAAATGGTGCTTTGTCTAGTTTTCAAAAATTGAGCCTTTTTGGTATCCAGGGAAGGAAATTCCTGATGCCGGGGTGACGGATTTTTGTGCTCTAGAGGTGAAAATTTTTTTTGACCCAAAATGTAAAAACAGACCTCAGAATGGGATGCAGGTTTAAATTTCATGCTTAAAAATGGTGCTTTTTCTAGTTTTTAATTTTTCAGCCGTTTTGGTGTTCGGGGAAGGAAATTTCTCATGCCGGGGTCACGGATTTTTTTTGCTCCAGAGGTGAAAAATTTTTTTTGACCAAAATGTAAAAATGGACCTCAGAATGGGATTCGGGGTTATATTTCATGCTTAAAAATGGTGCTTTTTCTAGTTTTCAAAAATTGAGCCTTTTTGGTATCCCGGGAAGGAAATTCCTGTTGCTGGGGTGACGGATTTATTTGCTCCAGAGGTGAAAAAATTTTTTTGACCCAAATGTAAAAACGGACCTCAGAATGGGATTCGGGATTAAATTTTATGCTTAAAAATGGTGCTTTGTCTAGTTTTCAAAAGTTGAGCCTTTTTGGTATCCAGGGAAGGAAATTCCTGATGCCGGGGTGACGGATTTTTGTGCTCCAGAGGTGAAAATTTTTTTTGACCCAAAATGTAAAAACAGACCTCAGAATGAGATTCAGGTTTAAATTTCATGCTTTAAAATGGTGCTTTTTCTATTTTTTAATTTTTAAGCCGTTTTGGTGTTCGGGGAAGCAAATTTCTCATGCCGGGGTCACGGATTTTTTTTGCTCCAGAGGTGAAAAAATTTTTTTGACCCAAATGTAAAAATGGACCGCAGAATGGGATTCAGGTTAAATTTCAATGCTTAAAAATGGTGCCTTTCTAGTTTTCAAAAATTGAGCCTTTTGTTATCCACGGAAGCCATTCCTGATGCCGGGGTCATGGAATTTTTGGTGCTCCGGAGATGAAATTTTTTTTTTTGACCCAATGTAAAACGGACTTCAAATGGGATTCGGGTTAATGTCATGCGTAAAATGGTGCTTTTTGTAGTTTCACAACATTGATGCCGTTTGGTATCTAGGGAAGGAAGCCCCTGATGCCCGGGGTCACGGATTTTTGTGCTCCAGAGTGAAAATTTTTTTGACCCAAATGTAAAACAGACCACAGATGGGATTCCGGTTTAAATTTCATGCTCAAAAATGGTGCTTTTTTCTAGTTTTTAAATTTTTCAGGCCGTTTTGGTGTTCGGGAAAGGAAATTCCCTGATGCCGGGTCACGGATGTTTGTGCCTTGCCAGAGGGTGAAAATTTTTTTTTCACCCAAATGTAAAAACAGATGTCAGAATGGGATTCGGGGTTAAATTTCATGCTTCAAAATGGTGCTTTTTGTAGTTTTTAAAAATTGAGCCGTTTTGGTGTCCAGGGAAGGAAATTCCTGATGCCGGGGTCAGGGATTTTTGTGCTCCGGAGGTGGAAAATTTTTTTTGACCCAAATGTAAAAATGGACATCAGAATTGGATTCGGGGTTAAATTTCATGCTTAAAAATGGTGCTTTATGTAGTTTT
>NW_024100039.1:0-1142 GCF_016545835.1 Crotalus tigris
TTTTTCATTTCCGGAGTACAAAAATACGTGACCGCGGCATCAGCAATTTCCTTCCCTGGATACCAAACCGGCTCAATTTGTGAAAGCTAGAAAAAGCACCATTTTAAGCATGAAATTTAACCCCGAATCCCATTCTGAGGTCCGTTTTTACATTTGGGTCAAAAAAAATTTTCATCTCCGGAGCAGAAAAATACGTGACCGCGGCATCAGCAATTTCCTTCCCTGGATACCAAAACGGCTCAATTTGTGAAAACTAGAAAAAGCACCTTTTTAAGCATGAAATTTAACCCTGAATCCCATTCTGAGGTCCGTTTTTACATTTGGGTCAAAAAAATTTTTCATCTCCGGAGAAAAATCCGTGACCCGGCAATCAGGAATTTCCCTCCCTGGATACCAAAACGGCTCAATTTTTGAAAACTAGAAAAAGCAACATTTTTAAGCATGAAATTTAACCCCGAATCCCATTCTGAGCTCCGTTTTTACATTTGGGTCAAAAAAAAATTTTCATCTTTGGACCAGAAAAATCTACGACCCCGGCATCAGGAATTTACTTCCCTTGATACAAAAACAGCTCAGTTTTTGATAACTAGAAAAAGCACCATTTTTAAGCATGAAATTTAACCCCGAATCCCATTCTGAGGTCCTTTTTTACATTTGGGTCAAAAAATTTTTTTCATCTTTGGAGCAGAAAAATCTATGACCCCGGCATCAGCAATTTCCTTCCCTGGATACCAAAACGGCTCAATTTGTGAAAACTAGAAAAAGCACCATTTTAAGCATGAAATTTAACCCCGAATCCCATTTTGAGGTCCGTTTTTACATTTGGGTCAAAAACATTTTTCATCTTTGGAGCAGCAAAATCTATGACCCCGGCATCAGGAATTTCCTTCCCTGGATACCAAAACAGCTCAATTTTTGAAAACTAGAAAAAGCAACATTTTTAAGCATGAAATTTAACCCCGAATCCCATTCTGAGGTCCGTTTTTACGTTTGGGTCAAAAAAAATTTTTCATCTTTGGAGCAGAAAAATCTATGACCCCGGCATCAGCAATTTCCTTCCCTGGATACCAAAACGGCTCAATTTGTGAAAACTAGAAAAAGCACCATTTTACGCATGAAATTTAACCCCGAATCCCATTCTG
>NW_024100040.1:0-2347 GCF_016545835.1 Crotalus tigris
GTGAAATTTTTTTTTCAACCAAATGTATAAACGGACGTCAGATTGGGATTTGGGGTTAAATTTCATGCATAAAAATGGTGCTTGTTGTAGTTTTTAAAAATTGAGCCATTTTGGTGTCCAGGGAAGGAAATTCCTGATGCCGGGGTCAGGGATTTTTGTGCTACGGATGTGAAATTTTTTTTTTCAACCAAATGTATAAACTGACGTCAGATTGGGATTCGGGGTTAAATTTCATGCATAAAAATGGTGCTTTTTGTGGTTTTTAAAAATTGAGCCATTTTGGTGTCCAGGGAAGGAAATTCCTGATGCCGGGGTCAGGGATTTTTGTGCTCCGGAAGTGACATTTTTTTTTTCAACCAAATGTATAAACGGACGTCAGATTGGGATTCGGGGTTAAATTTCATGCATAACAATGGTGCTTTTTTAGTTTTAAAAAACTGACCCATTTTGGTGTTGAGGGAAGGAAATTCCTGATGCCGGGGTCAGGGATTTTTGTGCTCCGGAGGTGAAAATTTTGTTTTCACCCAAATGTATAAACGGACATCAGAATGGGATTCGGGGCTAAATTTAATGCTTAAAAATGTGCTTTTTGTAGTTTTTAAAAATTGAGCCATTTTGGTGTCCATGGAAGGAAATTCCTGATGCCGGGGTCAGGGATTTTTGTGCTCCGTAGGTGAAAAATTTTTTAGGACCCAAATGTATAAACGGATGTCAGAATGGGATTTCCGGGTTGAATTTCATGCATAAAAATGGTGCTTTTTGTAGTTTTGAAAAATTGAGCCATTTTGGTGTCCAGGGAAGGAAATTCCTCATGCCGGGGTCAGGGATTTTTGTGCTCCGGAGGTGAAATTTTTTTTTTCAACCAAATGTATAAACGGACGTCAGATTGGCATTCGGGGTTAAATTTCATGCATAAAAATGGTGCTTTTTGTAGTTTTTAAAAATTGAGCCATTTTGATGTCCAGCGAAGGAAATTCCTGATGCCGGGGTCAGGGATTTTTGTGCTCCGGAGGTGAAAATTTTTTTTCAACCAAACGTATAAAAGGACATCAGATTGGGATTCGGGGTTAAATTTCATGCATAAAAATGGTGCTTTTTGTAGTTTTTAAAAATTGAGCCATTTTGGTGTCCAGGGAAGGAAATTCCTGATGCCTGGGTCAGGAATTTTTGTGCTCCGGAGGTGAAATTTTTTTTTTCAACCAAATGTATAAACGGACGTCAGATTGGGATTCGGGGTTAAATTTCATGCATAAAAATGATGCTTTTTGTAGTTTTTATAAATTGAGCCATTTTGGTGTCCAGGGAAGGAAATTCCTGATGCCCGGATCAGGGATTTTTCTGCTCCGGAGGTGAAATTTTTTTTTTCAACCAAATGTATAAACGGACGTCAGATTGGGATTCGGGGTTAAATTTCATGCAGAAAAATGGTGCTTTTTGTGGTTTTTAAAAATTGAGCCATTTTGGTGTCCAGGGAAGGAAATTCCTGATGCCGGGGTCAGGGATTTTTGTGCTCCTGAGGTGAAATTTTTTTTTTCAACCAAATGTATAAACGGACGTCAGATTGGGATTCGGGGTTAAATTTCATGCATAAAAATGGTGCTTTTTGTAGTTTTTAAAAATTGAGCCATTTTGGTGTCCAGGGAAGGAAATTCATGATGCCAGGGTCAGGGATTTTTGTGCTCTGGAGGTGAAAATTTTTTTTTCACCCAAATGTATAAAAGGACGTCAGATTGGGATTCGGGGTTAAATTTCATGCATAAAAATGGTGCTTTTTGTAGTTTTTAAAAATTGAGCCATTTTGGTGTCCCGGAAGGAAATTCCTGATGCCGGGTCAGTATTTTTGTGCTCCCGGACGAATTTTTTTTTCACCAAAAATGTATAAACATGACTCAGATTGGGGATTCGGGGTTATTTCAGGCATAAAAATGGTGTTTTTTTGGGGGGTGGTTTTTAAATTGAGCCGATTTTGGTGTCCATGGAAGGAAATTCCTGATGCCGGGGTCAGGGATTTGTGTGCTCCGGAGGTGAAAATTTTTTTTTGACCCAAATGTAAAAACGGACATCAGAATTGGATTCGGGGTTAAATTTCATGCTTAAAAATGGTGCTTTATGTAGTTTTTAAAAATTGAGCCGTTTTGGTGTCTAGGGAAGGAAATTCCTGATGATGGGGTCAGGGATTTTTGTGCTCCGGAGGTGAAAATTGTTTTTTGACCCAAATGTAAAAACGGACATCAGAATTGGATTCGGGGTTAAATTTCATGCTTAAAAATGGTGCTTTATGTAGTTTTTAAAAATTGAGCCGTTTTCTAGGGAAGGAAATTCCTGATGATGGGGTCAGGAGTTTTTG
>NW_024100041.1:0-1965 GCF_016545835.1 Crotalus tigris
ACAAGGATGCGGCTTGGTTAAAAAAGGTGGATGCAAATAAAACAGAAGTTGAAATGAAAGAACTAGTAATAACAACAAAAATCGTAGAAAAAAGAGCAAAGAAAATCAAAAATTGGTCAGCACCAGGTGAAGATGAACTGCATGGGTTTTGGTTGAAACATCTAACTGTTATACACCCACTCATTGCCAAGCAATTCAACAATATACTACAAGGAGGAGAAATTGAAAAGTGGCTAACAACTGGGAAAACCTACCTAATAATGAAAAATCCAGCAAAGGAGGCAACACCAGGTAACTACAGGCCAATTACCTGCTGACCAACAACTTTCAAATTACTAACTGGTGTGGTAGCTGATGCAGTACAACAGCATCTAGTTGAAAACAATCTCTTTCCACCTGAGCAGAAAGGAAACCGACCCAATAGCAGAGGAACAAAAGATCAACTCCTAATAGACAAAATGATCTTGGAAAACTGCAAGAGAAGGAAGACCAACCAGAATGTGGCATGGATTGACTACAAAAAGGCATTTGACTCTCTGCCACATGATTGGATAATAAAGTGCCTAGAAATAACAGGAGTCAGTAGAAACATCAGAAAATTTGTGCAAAGATCGATGGCACAATGGAAGACACCGTTGCAGATCAATGGTGAGAAGCTGGGAGAGGTTAATATCAAGAGAGGGATATTTCAAGGAGATTCATTATCACCATTACTATTTGTTATTGCACTGTTTCCTCTGTCAACAATACTGAATAACTCAGGACATGGCTATCAAACATCAACAAAATCAATCTATCAGAAATACCCATATCCCTTACACGGATGATCTGGAATATGTTATGAGAAAAACATCATCTGATAATAGAATCGTGGCTCAACACTGTTACGGTATATATAGGCCAAGATATGTATGGAGTTGGGCTTGGACAAATGTGCCACAATTATATCAAAACAATAGAAAAGTAGTGAAAAATGAAGGAATCAAGATGCCCCACGAACATAACATTATGAGTCTGGATGAGGAAGATTACTACAAATACTGGGTATCCTTCAAGCTGACAACATCAAGCACACTGAAGTCAAGAAAAAGATTAGAGGTGAATACATCAAGAGAGTGAAGAAGATCTTAAAGTCCAAACTCAATGGAGGAAATACCATAAAGGCAATCAACACCTGGGCAATTCCAGTCATAGGTACACAGCTGGAATAGTGGACTGGACTCAAGCAGAACTAAAAGCAATGGATAGGAAGACCCAGAAAAATAATGACAAAGAATCATGCCCTTCATCCACGCAGTGACACTGACAGACTTTATCTACCAAGGCAAATAGGTGGGCGTGAAATGCTACAAGTACATCAGATGGTTGAAGAAGAAAAAATGGCTTTGGAAGAATATCTGAAGAACAATGATGAATATGCAACTGAAATTAGTAATTCAGGAAAGGCTTATGACTACTGGAGAGACCAAATGCCTACAAGATACGACCAATGAAGAAACAGAATAGAGACATGCGAAAGACAAAGCATACTACTAGGCCAGATTACATACAAAAAAGCTTGGGAAAGCTAGATACTTAACAAGACCGGGCAGATGGCTTAAGAGCAGATAAAATGAACTGAAAGAGGACGAATGGGACTAATTATGGCGACAAAGAACAAGCCTTAAGGACTAAATGCATATAAAGTAAAAATTGAGAAGACAGCAACAGACAGTAAGTGCCACCTATGCAAAGAAGCTGAAGAAACAGTGGACAACTTGGTAAGCTGTTGCAAGACGATTGCACAAACTGACTACAAGCAGCGGCATGACAAAGTAGCAACAATGGTGCATTGGAAGATCTGCAAAAAATATCATTTGCCTGTAAGCAAAAACTGGTGAGATCATAAAATAGAAAAAAGTCATAGAAAATGATAAAATTAAACTGCTCTGGGACTTCAGAATTCAAACAGACAAGCACCTGCAA
>NW_024100042.1:0-1827 GCF_016545835.1 Crotalus tigris
GTGCTCTGGAGGTGAAAATTTTTTTTTGACCCAAATGCAAAAACGGACATCAGAATTGGATTCAGGGTTAAATTTCATGCTAAAAAATGGAGCTTTATGTAGTTTTTAAAAATTGAGCCGTTTTGGTTTCCGGGGAAGGAAATTCCTGTTGCCGGAGGGATTTTTATGTTCCGGAGGTGAAATTTTTTTTTTGATCCAAATGTAAAAAGGGACATCAGAATTGGATTCAGGATTAAATTTCATGCTTAAAAATGGTGCTTTATGTAGTTTTTAAAAATTGAGCCGTTTTGGTGACTGTCGAAGGAAAATCCTGATGCCGGAGGGATTTTTGTTCCTCCGGATGTGAAATTTTTTTTTTGATCCAAATTAAAAAACGGACATCATAATGGGGATAGGATTAAATTTCATGGTTAAAAATGGAGCTTTATATTGTTTTTAAAAATTGAGCCGTTTTGGTGTCCGGGGAATGAATTTCCTGATGCCGGGGTCAGGGATTTTTGTACTCTCGAGGTGAAAATTTTTTTTGATCCAAATATAAAAACGGACATCAGAATTGGATTCAGGATTAAATTTCATGCTTAAAAATGGTGCTGTATGTAGTTTTTAAAAATTGAGCCGTTTTGGTGTTCGGGGAAGGACATTCCTGATGCCGGGGTCAGGGATTTTTGTGCTCTGGAGGTGAAAATTTTTTGGGACCCAAATGTAAAAACGGACATCTGAATTGGATTCGGGGTTAAATTTCAAAAATGGTGCTTTATGTAGTTTTTAAAAATTGAGCCATTTTGGTGATTGGCGAAGGAAAATCCAGATGCCGGAGGGAGTTTTGTCCTCCGGAGGTGAAATTTTTTTTTGACCCAAATGTAAAAACGGACCATCAAATAAGATTTGGGGTTAAATTTTCATGCTAAAATGGAGCTTTATGCAGTTTTTTTAAAAAATTGAACCGTTTGTGGGACTGGAAGGAATTCCTGATGCCGGGGTTTAGGATTTTTGGCTTGCAGTGAAAATTTTTTTTTTGACCCAAATGTAAAACGACATCCATAATTGGATTCGGGATTAATTTCACATGCTTAAACATGGTGCTTTATGTATTTTTTTAAAATTGAGCCACGTTTTGGTGTTTCGGGAGGACATTCTGATGCCGGGGTCAGGGATTTTTGTGCTCTGGAGGTGAAAAATTTTTTTGACCCAAATGTAAAAACGGACATCAGAATTGGATTCGGAGTTAAAATTCATGCTTAAAAATGGAGCTTTATATAGTTTTTAAAAATAGAGCCGTTTTGGTGACTGGGGAAGGAACGTCCTGATGCCGGAGGGATTTTTGTGTTCCGGAGGTGAAATTTTTTTTTTGGCCCAAATGTAAAAACGGACATCAGAATTAGATTTGGGGTTAAATTTCATGCTTAAAATGGAGCTTTATGCAGTTTTTAAAAATTGAACCGTATCGGTGACTGGGGAAGGAAATTCCTGATGCCGGGGTTAGGGATTTTTGGGCTATGGAGGTGAAAATTTTTTTTTGACCCAAATGTAAAAACGGACATCAGAATTGGATTCGGGATTAAATTTCATGCTTAAAAATGGTGCTTTATGTATTTTTTAAAATTGAGCCGTTTTGGTGTTCGGGGAAGGACATTACTGATGCCGGGGTCAGGGATTTTTGTGCTCTGGAGGTGAAAATTTTTTTTGACCCAAATGTAAAAACGGACATCAGAATTGGATTTGGGGTTAAATTTCATGCTTAAAAATGGAGCTTTATGTAGTTTTTAAAAATTGAGCCGTTTTGGTGTCCGGGAATAAATTTCCTGATGCCGGGGTCAGGGATTTTTG
>NW_024100043.1:0-1679 GCF_016545835.1 Crotalus tigris
GAGGAAAATTCCACTTAGGGTTAGGGTTACGTCACCATGAACTCCTAGAGCAAGATGGACATCGACAACAAACTTGGAGTGCTTGGGTATGGTTAGGAGGGCACTGACTTTTCTAGGCTGCCCTTTCTATGTTTCCTGGTAAAATACAGGGAAAATCCCATTGTAGGTATATTCCACTTAGGGTTAGGGTTACGTCACCGTGAACTCTTAGAGCAAAATGGACATCGCCAACAAACTCGGAGTGCTTGGGTATGGTTAGGAGGGCACTGACTTTTATAGGCTGCACTATCTATGTTTCCTGGTAAAATACATGGGAAAATCCCATTGGAGGAAAATTCCACTTAGGGTTAGGGTTACGTCACCATTAACTCCTAGAGCAAAATGAACATTGACAACAAACCTGGAGTGCTTCGGTATGGTTAGGAGGGCACTGACTTTTCTAGGCTGCCTTATGTATGTTTACCTGTAAAATACATGGAAAATCCCATGGAGGAAATTCCACTTAGTTTTAGGGGTTACGTTCCCGGAACTTCTGAGCAAAATGGAACATCGCCAACGAACGTCAGAGTGCTTGGGTTGGTTAGGAGGGCATTGACTTTTCTCGGCTGCCCTATGTGTGTTTCCTGGTAAAATACATGGGAAAATCCCATTGGAGGAAAATTCCACTTAGGGTTAGGGTTACATCACCATGAACTCCTAGAGCAAAATGGACATCGCCAACGAATTCGGAGTGCTTGGGTATGGTTAGGAGGGCACTGACTTTTCTAGGCTGCCCTTTCTGTTTCCTGGTAAAATACATGGGAAAATCCCATTGGAGGAAAATTCCACTTAGGGTTAGGGTTAGGTCACCATGAACTCATAGAGCAAAATGGACATTGCCAACAAATTCGAAATGCTTTCTTTTGGTTAGGAAGGCACTTACTTTTCTAGAATGCCCTATCTATGTTTCTTGGTAAAATACATGGGAAAATCCCATTGGTAGGAAATTCCACTTAGGGTTCGGGTTAAGTCACGGAACTCCTAGACAAAATGGACATCGCCAACGAACTCGGAGTACTTGGGTATGGTTAGTAGGGCACTGACTTTTATAGTCTATCCTATCTTTCCTGGTAAAATACATGGGAAAATCCCATTGGAGGAAAATTCCACTGAGCGTTAGGGTTACGTCACCATGAACTCCTAGAGCAAAATGGACATCGCCAACGAACTCGGAGTGCTTGGGTATGGTTAGGAGGGCACTGACTTTTCTAGGCTGCCTTATGTATGTTTCCTGGTAAAATACATGGGAAAATCCCATTGGAGGAAAATTCCACTTAGGGTTAGGTTTACATCACCGTGAACTCCTAGAGCAAAATGGACATCGCCAACGAATTCGGAGTGCTTGGGTATGGTTAGGAGGGCACTGACTTTTCTAGGCTGCCCTTTCTGTTTCCTGGTAAAATACATGGGAAAATCCCCATTGGAAAAATTGCACTTAGGGTTAGGGTTACGTCACCATGAACTCCTAGAGCAAAATGGACATCGCCAACGAACTCGGAGTGCTGGGGTATGGTTAGGAGGGCACTGACTTTTCTAGGCTGCCCTATGTACGTTTCCTGGTAAAATACATGTGAAAATCCCATTGTAGGAAAATTCCACTTAGGGTTAGGGTTACATCACCGTGAACTCCTAGAGCAAAA
>NW_024100044.1:0-2497 GCF_016545835.1 Crotalus tigris
CAGCGTGCTGCTGAAAACAGGGCACGGGAGCATTTTAAGAAACACGGCACTGAGCGTTATTGGGATCTAGGCTCTGAGCGAGTCAGTCCTAGAACCCGCAGACTGACGGCCTTTTCTGAAGCCCCTTCTCACATTTCTGGGCGTTTGACATAAAGGGCAAGAAGTGAGCAGAAACATTTAAGACTCTAAGGCCCGCCCCCGCGCCCCCCTCATTCCCACAAATTCCTCCCCGGACAATGCACACAATTAAAGGAAATATTTTCAGATCAAAAACGCTGACATGTTTGGTTTTAATGTTTGGATTGGACTAAGAGAGACACGCGGGAAGGCGTGGGAGAGGAGATCTTCAGCTCCCCACTGCCACAGCAGCAAAACCTTCAGTCAGTCTTGGGTTTTTCAATTCCTGCCCTGCAGGAGTGCAAGGAGAGGATATTAAAATGTCTGGCTCTAAAAAATGCGATTTACTCTTAGGGGAAAGACCAGGTCTTTACAGATGCCTTGCATAGGTCCCACCACCCATTTAATCCTGTTTTTGTCGATGCGCAGAGACATTCGCGTTAAGCCTCAGCTGGAGCTCCACGTCTCTTATTCGTTGGTAGCCGCTTTGCTGTGGGTTGGTCGTAGCCGAGGGATATTATAAAAAAAGCGAGGAAAGTGCACAGGAGGCACCGGCTTAGGCTACCCATCGCCGTTTCCTGGGAGAGGGGAAGTCAATTTATTGAGAAGAATTGAGTCCTACGCGATTTAAAGAAGGCATAGCAGCCAGAAAAGGAAATAAACCCTTTTAACAGGATTTTAAGATGATTATTATTTTTTATTTATCTATTGAAGCTATTGAGTGCTATTAAGGGTCAAAAACCAGTGCCATCCATCCCGTGGTTGAAGCAGGCCCAGCAGCCGTTACAAAACTTGTCAATGGCATTTTAAGGCTACTCTTTCTTATTAAAACCTTATTAATATTAATAGGGCATCATAGTCCTCCTTAACTAGGTTGAAGGCTTTTGAAGCAGATTTCTTCTTCCGCGCCTGTGCGTTGCAGCAAACGGGCCTCCCCTGGCCCTGTTAATAAGGTGTTAATACCGTTAATACAGACAGAGAATATCGTAATTTTAAAATGCCATTAAAAGCGTTTATTTCTTTTGCTGGCGGCAAGCATATACACCGTTTTTGACTCACAGGAGGCAGAGCTTTGCGTCACAACGTAGCACTTAACGTTGATGCCTTTTAGCCCAGCATCGGGACAACGAGAAGCTAAGCCGCAAAGCGCAGAAGCGTCTCGACTCTTGCTCCTGCAAGGGACGGGCGGCTTCCCTCAGGACTTCGGCGCATGTCCGCCCGGCTGGTGTCTTTCGACCAGCAATCAGCAATCTACCAGAGGCCTATCTTCGTGGGCAATTGGGGCTTCTGATACGCCTCGTTCTCGGCGTTACCTCGGGTCCTAGTATGAGAAAAGCACCATTTCAAGATGGCCGACTTCCGGCCCTTCGCTCTTAATCGTTCCCCCAATTTCCTTTCACAGAATACCTTCTCTGCATGTCGGACTTTCCGTCCGCTCAAATCCGCCGTCCACCGGGGCCTTTGAAAAACGACCTTTCCCGTCGTGGTGGTGGTGGAAGGAGGTAAGGAGATGGGCCAGCGGGCCGGGTTGTATGACACTCTGCCTTTGCAAGGGGCTGTAACTTCCAGCAGGCTCAGGCAATGTGAGGAGGGGGGGGAAATGCAGGGTTGGCGTTTCAGGAAGGGTGCACTTGTCCCGAGGCACCGACGGTTCTTCCGGCCTGCTTTTGGTGGGGCGGAGGGTTGGGGGGAGAATGCAGAACACATCTGCCCATTTGCAGAACGGATGTGGCAGAAATAGCATCCCTTGGCGCAACCTGGAGTAAAAAAAACCGGTGTCAGGCCATTGTGTCAGGGTAGGCCAAGTCTTCAGAAACGTGGGCTTTGACAAGCAGCACAGGGAACTCGTCTCTCTGGCTTTTCCTGTGAGAGTGGCTCTGGGTTTATGGTTGGGACCTCCTCCCAGTTAGTGTGTTTGCGAAGCTGTGCTTCGTCGCTTGTCGCGATGCTGTTTGTCAGTTGTATCTTTCTGCTTTGTTGCCAAGTCCAAAGCACAGGAGAAATTTAAGCGGGCTCCCGTTACACCGAATAAAATGGCATGAGCAGAAAGGAAGATGGTAAGAAAGTTTTTAAAGTAATCAAATGAATAGAAAGGGGCGAGCCAACGTGGATGCTTCGTGAACTGGTCCTTTACTGTCGCCAAAGGTTCGCTTCTTTTCATGAGCTGCGGAGCTTGCAGAGGTCTGTATCCTGCCTTTTCTAAAGGAAGGGCAGAATTCTCACCTTCTGTATGAATAAAGGATGTTTCCGATCTGACCGATCTCGAGTGTACTTTTGCACAGACACATCCATCTTCAGTTGTTTCCCCATTCTTACACCCTAAGCAGTTTATTTTTCTTGAAGATGAGGAGGAATCTGTGAAAAAAAACCCAACAAATGT
>NW_024100045.1:0-4631 GCF_016545835.1 Crotalus tigris
CATTAAAAAGGGCCAGTGAGGTTTTCTTTTGGTTCTAAGAACCATCGCCATGGCTAGAATTATGCCAGGCAAGAAAGGTATAAAATCTATTATCCATCAATGGCCACACTTAGCATTAAAAAGGTCCATTGAAACTTTTTTTCTGGTTCTAAGAACAGTTGCCAGGGCTTAATTTATGCCAGGCAAGAAAGATATAAAATCAACTATCTACAAGATCGTATTCATCTTGATTTGCCGATTCTATTTTCTTGTACTTTTACCATCAAAGCTGAGTCTTCTAGTATTCTAAGATGCTGTAGTACATGCCTTTGAAATAAAAAAAAAATCAACGCTACTTTCAGCTGCCACTGAGGTTTACCACCTAAGAGCACAACACTGTGGTACTTTACTCAGAGAAGGTGTACCCCTCCTATATACCTAGGAATGAATGGTACCAATCAATTTTTTGGGGGGGACCATTGACCTCCCTCCAATCAAAAACTTGGATACACACTACCTCACAGAGTCAGGAGGCGCCATCACAGCCAAAGGCTAATAGGGCTTGAACTGGAGACATTTTCTTTCTGTCTTGGTTCTTCTTTTTTCTTTCTTCGGCTTTGTTTCTTCCTCCGTGTCTCTTCTGAGGAACATTTGGCAACAGGCGTGCAAATGTTCCTCCCCTCGATCTCAGGGACTCTAAAGCTACAAAATCTTTTATAGATCAACGGCCACGCTTAGCATTAAAAAGGGCAGTTGAGGCTTTCTTTCTGGTTCTAAGAACCATCGTCATGGCCAGAATTATGCCAGGCAAGAAAGGTATAAAATCTATAATTGATCAACAGCCACACCTAGCATTAAAAATGGCCATTGAGGTTTTCTTTTGGTTCTAAGAACCATCGCCATGGCTAGAATTATGCCAGGCAAGAAAGGTATAAAATCTATTATCCATCAATGGCCACACTTAGAATTAAAAAGGTCCATTGAAACTTTTTTTCTGATTCTAAGATCGATCGCCATGGCTAAAATTACGCCAGGCAGAAAACTATAAAATCTATGATTAATCACTGGCCACGTTGGTCATTTAAATGGGCCACTGAGAGGTTTTCTTTCTGGTTCTAAGAACCATAGCCATGGCTAAATTTACACCAGGCAGAAAACAATAAAATCTATTATCAATGAATGGCCACACCTAGAATTAAAAGGTCCATTGAAACTTTCTTTCTGGTTCTAAGAACCGTTGCCAGGGCTTAATTTATGCCAGGCAAGAAAGATATAAAATCAACTATCTACAAGATCGTATTCATTCTTGATTTCCATTCCTTCTTCTTGTACCTTTACCATCAAAGCTGAGTCTTCTGTCTTCTAAGATGCTGTAGTACATGCCTTTGAAATAAAAAAAAAATCAACGTTACGTCAGCTGCCACTGAGGTTTTACACCTAAGAAGGCACAATACACTGTGGTTACTATTACCTCAGATGCAGGTGTTACCCCTACGTACCTAGGAAGAATGGACCATCAATTTTTTTTGCTGGGGGGGGGACCATTGACCTCCCTCCATATCATAAAACTTTGAAGAATACAACTTACCTCACAGCGTAGGAGGCGCCATCACAGCCAAAGGCTAATAGGGCTTGAAATGGAGACATTTTCTTGCTGTCTTGGTTCTTCTTTTTTCTTTCTTCGCCTTTGTTTCTTCCTCCGTGTCTCTTCTGAGGAACATTTGGAACAGGTGTGCAAAGTGTCCTCCCCTCGAATTCAGGGACTCTAAAGCCTACAAAATCTTTATAGATCAAACAGCCACACTTAGCATTAAAAGGGCCATTGAGGTTTTCTTTTGGTTTAAGAACATCGCCCTGCGTAGAATTATGCCAGGCCGAAAGTATAAAATCTATATCCATCAATCGGCCACACTTAGGAATTAAAAAGGTCCATTGAAAACTTATTTTGTTCTAAGATCGACTCGCCGATGGCTAAAAGTACGCCAGGCAGAAAACTATAAAATCTATGATTAATCACTGGCCACGTTGGTCATTTAAATGGGCCACTGAGAGGTTTTCTTTCTGGTTCTAAGAACCATAGCCATGGCTAAATTTACACCAGGCAGAAAACAATAAAATCTATTATCAATGAATGGCCACACCTAGAATTAAAAGGTCCATTGAAACTTTCTTTCTGGTTCTAAGAACCGTTGCCAGGGCTTAATTTATGCCAGGCAAGAAAGATATAAAATCAACTATCTACAAGATCGTATTCATTCTTGATTTCCATTCCTTCTTCTTGTACTTTTACCATCACAGCTGAGTCTTCTGTCTTCTAAGATGCTGTAGTACATGCCTTTGAAATAAAAAAAAAATCAACGTTACTTCAGCTGCCACTGAGGTTTTACACCTAAGAAGGCACAATACACTGTGGTTACTATTACCTCAGATGCAGGTGTTACCCCTCCTTACCTAGGAAGAATGGACCATCAATTTTTTTTTGGGGGGGGGGACCTTGACCTCCCTACATATGCCATAAAACTTTGAAGAAGAAAACTTAGCCCACAGCGTAGTACGGGACATCACAGCCAAAGGCTAATAGCTTGGGGGGGAGCTGAATGAGACTTTTTCTGCTGTCCTTGGTTCTTCTTTTTTCTTTCTTCGCCTTTGTTTCTTCCTCCGTGTCTCTTCTGAGGAACATTTGGCAACAGGCGTGCAAATGTTCCTCCCCTCGATCTCAGGGACTCTAAAGCTACAAAATGTTTTATAGATCAACGGCCACGCTTAGCATAAAAAAGGGCCGTTAAGGCTTTCTTTCTGGTTCTAAGAACCATCGTCATGGCCAGAATTATGCCAGGCAAGAAAGGTATAAAATCTATAATTGATCAACAGCCACACCTAGCATTAAAAAGGGCCATTGAGGTTTTCTTTTGGTTCTAAGAACCATCGCCATGGCTAGAATTATGCCAGGCAAGAAAGGTATAAAATCTCTTATCCATCAATGGCCACACTTAGAATTAAAAAGGTCCATTGAAACTTTTTTTCTGGTTCTAAGAACAGTTGCCAGGGCTTAATTTATGCCAGGCAAGAAAGATATAAAATCAACTATCTACAAGATCGTATTCATTCTTGATTTCCATTCCTTCTTCTTGTACTTTTACCATCAAAGCTGAGTCTTCTGTCTTCTAAGATGCTGTAGTACATGCCTTTGAAATAAAAAAAAAATCAACGTTACTTCAGCTGCCACTGAGGTTTTACACCTAAGAAGGCACAATACACTGCGGTTACTATTACCTCAGATGCAGGTGTTACCCTACTTACCTAGGAAGAATGGACCATCAATTTTTTTTTGGGGGGGGGGACCATTGACCTCCCTCCATATCATAAAACTTTGAAGAATACAACTTACCTCACCGCGTAGGAGGGCAATCACAGCAAAGGCAATAGGCTTGAACGGAGAAATTTCTTTGCTGTTCTGGTCTTCTTTTTTCTTTCTTCGCCTGTGTTTCTTCCTCCGTGTCTCTTCTGAGGAACATTTGGCAACAGGCGTGCAAATGTTCCTCCCCTCGATCTCAGGGACTCTAAAGCTACAAAATCTTGTATAGATCAACGGCCACGCTTAGCATTAAAAAGGGCCGTTGAGGCTTTCTTTCTGGTTCTAAGAACCATCGTCATGGCCAGAATTATGCCAGGCAAGACAGGTATAAAATCTATAATTGATCAACAGCCACACCTAGCATTAAAAAGGGCCATTGAGGTTTTCTTTTGGTTCTAAGAACCATCGCCATGGCTAGAATTATGCCAGGCAAGAAAGGTATAAAATCTATTATCCATCAATGGCCACACTTAGAATTAAAAAGGTCAATTGAAACTTTTTTCTGATTATACGATCGATAGCCATGGTAAACATTACGCAGCAGAAAAACTATAAAATCTATGAATCACGGGCACAAGTCGGTTAAGTTAATATGGGCCACTGAGAGGTTTCTTTCTGGTTCTAAGAACATAGCCATGGCTAAATTTACACCAGGCAGAAAACAATAAATCTATATCATAGTGGCAATGGCCACACTAGAATAAAAGTCCCATTGAATTTTTCGGTGGCTTCTAAGAACGTTGCCAGGGCTTCAAATTATGCAAGGCAAGAAAGATATAAAATCAACTATCTACAAGATCGTATCATTCTTGATTTCCCATCCTTCTTCTAGTACTTTTACCATCAAAGCTGAGTCTTCTGTCTTCTAAGATGCTGTAGTACATGCCTTTGAAATAAAAAAAAATCAACGTTACTTCAGCTGCCACTGAGGTTTTACACCTAAGAAGGAACAATACACTGTGGTTACTATTACCTCAGATGCAGGTGTTTCCCCTACTTACCTAGGAAGAATGGACCATCAATTTTTTTTGCTGGGGGGGGGACCATTGACCTCCCTCCATATCATAAAACTTTGAAGAATACAACTTACCTCACAGCGTAGGAGGCGCCATCACAGCCAAAGCTAATAGGGCTTGAACTGGAGACATTTTCTTGCTGTCTTGGTTCTTCTTTTTTCTTTCTTCGCCTTTGTTTCTTCCTCCGTGTCTTTCGAGGAACATTTGGGCAACAGGTGTGCAAAATGGTTCCTCCCATGGATCTCAGGGACTTCTAAAGCTACAAAATCTTTTATAGATCA
>NW_024100046.1:0-6031 GCF_016545835.1 Crotalus tigris
AAAAATGTGTTTTCCGGATCCGCATTTCTTGGCAAATAACCAAGTAAACCTGAAAACGCAAACTGTCAAAATGACCTCAAATTCGAAATGTATACACATATTAAGGTTCCCACAAGTTTGGGAACCCGAAAATACATGTATTTTCCGGATCCGCATTTCTTCGCAGATAACCAAGGAAGCCTGAAAACCCGAAATATGAAGTTGACTTCAAATTCGAAAAGTACGCCTATGTTTATGTTCCGCAAAGGTTTGGAAACCCGAAAAAACATGTATTTTCCGGATCTGCATTTCTTGGCAGATAACCAAGTAAGCCCGAAAAGGCCCGATGTGAAACTGACATTAAATTCATAAAGTACGCATATGTTTATGTTCCGCAAAGTTTTGGTACACCGAAAAAACATGTATTTTCCGGATCCGCATTTCTTAGCAAAAAACCAAGTAAGCCCGAAAAGGTCAAATATGAAACTGACTTTAAATTCGAAAAGTACGCATGTTTATGTTCCGCAAAGATTTGGTACACGGAAAAAACATATATTTTCCGGATCCGCATTTCTTGGAAAATAACCAAGTAAGCCCGAAAAGTTCAAATATGAAACTGACTTCAAATTCGAAAAGTATGCATGTTTATGTTCCGCAAATGTTTGGTACACCGAAAAAACATGTATTTTCCAGATCCGCATTTCTTGGCAGATAACCAAGTAAGCCCGAAAAGTCCCGATGTGAAACTGACATTAAATTCGAAAAGTACGCATATGTTTATGTTCCGCAAAGGTTTGGTACACCGAAAAAACATGTATTTTCCGGATCCGCATTTCTTGGCAAATAACCAAGTAAACCTTAAAACGCTAACTGTCAAAATGACCTCAAATTCGAAATGCATGCATATGTTTATGTTCCGCACAGATTTGGTACACCGAAAAAACATGTATTTTCCGGATCCGCATTTCTTGGCAGATAACCAAGTAAGCCTGAAAACCCAAAATGTGAAGTTGACTTCAACTTCGAAAAGTATGCATATGTTTATGTTCCACAAAGGTTTGGTACACCGAAACAACATGTTTTCCGGACTCGCATTTTTTGGCAAATAACCAAGTAAACCTGAAAACGCAAACTGTCAAAATGACCTCAAATTCGAAATGTATACATATATTAAGGTTCCCACAGGTTTGGGAACCCGAAAATACATGTATTTTCCGGATCCGCATTTCTTCGCAGATAACCAAGGAAGCCTGAAAACCCAAAATGTGAAGTTGACTTCAAATTCGAAAAGTATGCATATGTTTATGTTCCGCAAAGGTTTGGTACGCCGAAAAAACATGTGTTTTCCGGATCCGCATTTCTTGGCAAATAACCAAGTAAGCCTGAAACCCAAAATGTCAAAATCACCTCAAATTCGAAAAGTACACATATGTTTATGTTTCGCAAAGGTTTGGAAACCCGAAAAAACATGTGTTTTCCGGATCCGCATTTCTTGGCAGATAACCAAGTAAGCCTGAAAACCCAAAATGTGAAGCTGACTTCAAATTCGAAAAGTATGCATATGTTTCTGTATGTTCCGCATAGGTTTGGTACACCGAAAAAACGTGTTTTCCGGATCTGCATTTCTTGGCAAATAACCAAGTAAGCCTGAAAACCCAAAATGTCAAAATCACCTCAAATTCGAAAAGTACACATATGTTTATTTTTCGCAACGGTTTGGTACACGTAAAAAACATGTATTTTCCGGATCCGCATTTCTTGGCAGATAACCAAGAAAGCCTGAAAACCCAAAATGTGAAGTTGACTTCAAATTCGAAAAGTATGCATATGTTTATGTTCCGCAAAGGTTTGGTACACCGAAAAAACGTGTTTTCCGGATCCGCATTTCTTGGCAAATAACCAAGTAAACCTGAAAACGCAAACTGTCAAAATGACCTCAAATTCGAAATGTATACACAGATTAAGGTTCCCACAAGTTTGGGAACCCGAAAATACATGTATTTTCCGGATCCGCATTTCTTCGCAGATAACCAAGGAAGCCTGAAAACCCAAAATATGAAATTGACTTCAAATTCGAAAAGTACGCCTACGTTTATGTTCCGCAAAGGTTTGGAAACCCGAAAAAACATGTATTTTCTGGATCTGCATTTCTTGGCAGATAACCAAGTAAGCCCGAAAAGGCCCGATGTGAAACTGACATTAAATTCATAAAGTACGCATATGTTTATGTTCCGCAAAGGTTTGGTACACCGAAAAAACATGTATTTTCCGGATCCGCATTTTTTAGCAAAAAACCAAGTAAGCCCGAAAAGGTCAAATATGAAACTGACTTTAAATTCGAAAAGTACGCATGTTTATGTTCCGCAAAGATTTGGTACACGGAAAAAACATGTATTTTCCGGATCCGCATTTCTTGGAAAATAACCAAGTAAGCCCGAAAAGTTCAAATATGAAACTGACTTCAAATTCGAAAAGTATGCATGTTTATCTTCCGCAAAGGTTTGGTACACAGAAAAAACATGTGTTTTCCAGATCCGCATTTCTTGGCAGATAACCAAGTAAGCCCGAAAAGTCCCGATGTGAAACTGACATTAAATTCGAAAAGTACGCATATGTTTATGTTCCGCAAAGGTTTGGTACACCGAAAAAACATGTATTTTCCGGATCCGCATTTCTTGGCAAATAACCAAGTAAACCTTAAAACGCTAACTGTCAAAATGACCTCAAATTCGAAATGAATGCATATGTTTATGTTCCGCAAAGATTTGGTACACCGAAAAAACATGTATTTTCCGGATCCGCATTTCTTGGCAGATAACCAAGTAAGCCTGAAAACCCAAAATGTGAAGTTGACTTCAAAATTCCGAAAAAGTATGCATATGTTGATGTTCCACAAAGGTTGGTACCGAAACCGACATGTTTTCTTTTCCGGACTCGCATTTTTGGCAATACCAAGTAAAAACAAAAAAATGAAAAATTAAAAAAAAAACCCCTGAAAACCGCCAAACTGTCAAAATGACCTCAAAATCGAGTGTATCATATATTAAGTTTCCCACAGGTTTTTGGGTAACGCCGAAAATACATGTAATGTTCCGGATCCCCGCATGTTCTTTCGCAGATAACCAAGGAAGCCTGAAACTCAAAATGTGAGTTTGACTTAATTCGAAAGTAATGCATATGTTTATGTTCCGCCAAGGTTGGTACGCCGAAAAAACGTGTGTTTTCCGGATCCCGCATTTCATGGCAAATAACCAAGTAAGCTTAAACCCAAATGTCAAATCACCTCAAAGTCGAAAAGTACACATATGTTTATGTTTCGCAAAGGTTTGGAAACCCGAAAAAACATGTGTTTTCCGGATCCGCATTTCTTGGCAGATAACCAAGTAAGCCTGAAAACCCAAAATGTGAAGCTGACTTCAAATTCGAAAAGTATGCATATGTTTCTGTATGTTCCGCATAGGTTTGGTACACCGAAAAAACGTGTTTTCCGGATCTGCATTTCTTGGCAAATAACCAAGTAAGCCTGAAAACCCCAAAATGTCAAAATCACCTCAATTCGAAAAGTACGACATATGTTTATTGTTCGCGAGCGTTTTGGTAGCACGTAAAAAACAGGTATTTTCCGGATCCGCATCTTGGCAAAAAACCACGTAAGCCTGAAAACCCCAAATGTCAAAATGACCTCAAATTCGAAAAGTACGCATATATTTATGTTCCGCAAAGGTTTGGAAACCCGAAAAAACATGTTTTTTCCGGATCCGCATTTCTTGGCAAATAACCAAGTAAGCCTGAAAACCCAAAATGTCAAAATGACCTCAAATTCGAAATGTATACACATATTAAGGTTCTCCACAGTTTGGGAACCCGAAATACATTATTTTCCGGATCCTGCATTTCTTCGCATATAACCAAGGAAGCCTTCAAAACCCAAAATCTGAAATTGACTTCAAATTCGAAAAGTACGCCTACGTTTATGTTCCGCAAAGGTTTGGAAACCCGAAAAAACATGTATTTTCCGGATCTGCATTTCTTGGCAGATAACCAAGTAAGCCCGAAAAGGCCCGATGTGAAACTGACATTAAATTCATAAAGTACGCATATGTTTATGTTCCGCAAAGGTTTGGTACAAAACGAAAAACATGTATTTTTCTCCGGATCCGCATTTCTAGCAAAAACCAGTAAGCCCGAAAATGTCAAATTAATGAACTGACTTTAAATTCGCAAGTACGCATGTTTTTATGTTCCGCAAAGATTTGGTACAAAACGGCGAAAAACATGTATTTTCCGGGATCCGCATTTCTTGGAAAATACCCAATAAGCCCGAAAAGTCAAATATGAAACTGAATTCAAATTCGAAAAGTGCGCATATGTTTATGTTCCGCAAAGGTTTGGTACACCTAAAAAACATGTATTTTCCGGATCCGCATTTCTTGGCAGATAACCAAGTAAGCCTGAAAACCCAAAATGTGAAGCTGACTTCAAATTCGAAAAGTACGCATATATTTATGTTCCGCAAAGGTTTGGTACACGGAAAAAACATGTATTTTCCGGATCCGCATTTCTTGGCAAATAACCAAGTAATCCTGAAAACCCAAAATGTCAAAATGACCTCAAATTCGAAAAGTACGCATATGTTTATGTTCCGCAAAGGTTTGGTACACCGAAAAAACATATATTTTCCAGATCCGCATTTCTTGGCAGATAACCAAGTACGCCTGAAAACCCAAAATGTGAAGCTGACTTCAAATTCGAAAAGTATCATTATGTTTTATGTTCCACTAAAGGTTTTGGTACACCGAAACAGCATGTTTTCCTTACTGACTCGCAATTTTTTGTTCAAATAACCAAGTAAACCTAAAAACGCAAACTGTCAAAATGACCTCAAATTCGAAATGTATACATATATTAAGGTTCCCACAGGTTTGGGAACCCGAAAATACATGTATTTTCCGGATCCGCATTTCTTCGCAGATAACCAAGGAAGCCTGAAAACCCAAAATGTGAAGTTGACTTCAAATTCGAAAAGTATGCATATGTTTATGTTCCGCAAAGGTTTGGTACGCCGAAAAAACATGTGTTTTCCGGATCCGCATTTCTTGGCAAATAACCAAGTAAGCCTGAAAACCCAAAATGTCAAAATGACCTCAAATTCGAAAAGTACGCATATATTTATGTTCCGCAAAGTTTTGGAAACCCGAAAAAACATGTATTTTCCGGATCCGCATTTCTTGGCAGATAACCAAGTAAGCCTGAAAACCCAAAATGTGAAGCTGACTTCAAATTCGAAAATTATGCATATGTTTCTTTATGTTCCGCATAGGTTTGGTACACCGAAAAAACGTGTTTTCCGGATCTGCATTTCTTGGCAAATAACCAAGTAAGCCTGAAAACCCAAAATGTCAAAATCACCTCAAATTCGAAAAGTACACATATCTTTATTTTTCGCAACGGTTTGGTACACGTAAAAAACATGTATTTTCCGGATCCGCATTTCTTGGCAGATAACCAAGTAAGCCTGAAAACCCAAAATGTGAAGTTGACTTCAAATTCGAAAAGTATGCATATGTTTATGTTCCGCAAAGGTTTGGTACACCGAAAAAACGTGTTTTCCGGATCCGCATTTCTTGGCAAATAACCAAGTAAACCTGAAAACGCAAACTGTCAAAATGACCTCAAATTCGAAATGTATACACATATTAAGGTTCCCACAAGTTTGGGAACCCGAAAATACATGTATTTTCCGGATCCGCATTTCTTCGCAGATAACCAAGGAAGCCTGAAAACCCAAAATATGAAATTGACTTCAAATTCGAAAAGTACGCCTATGTTTATGTTCCGCAAAGGTTTGGAAACCCGAAAAAACATGTATTTTCCGGATCTGCATTTCTTGGCAGATAACCAAGTAAGCCCGAAAAGGCCCTATGTGAAACTGACATTAAATTCATAAAGTACGCATATGTTTATGTTCCGCAAAGGTTTGGTACACCGAAAAAACATGTATTTTCCGGATCCGCATTTCTTAGCAAAAAACCAAGTAAGCCCGAAAAGGTCA
>NW_024100047.1:0-11161 GCF_016545835.1 Crotalus tigris
TTCCATTGTACCAAATACTGTAAGTTCCCTCTAAAGATTCTGGAGTCAAGAATACGTTTCACTTCATAGTGGGTCTGCCCTGCCACTACGAGGGGTCCAGGTGCCTTCTGCTGCTGCTGATCATCCATCTGCTGGGGAAACCCATCTACCCATTGCTGCAGATGCCTCAGACTGGAACTCACACTCTCTTCAGGGTTGGGGTCTCTGGCTGGCAAAGGCAGGGTCTGACAGGCTTCCTGCTGGGCTCCCCATCGCTCTTGTGGCCACCCCAGTTGCTGTAGGCCCCAACCTGGCTGCAGATTTATGCCCAGGGGGTGCACGTTTGGGGGCTGTGGCCAACCTCCTTGCTGTGGCTGTTCTCCCCCCAGCTGCTGATTTCCTGGCTTCTGTACCACCCCAAGACATTGCAAGGCCTCTATTGGCTGTGGTAAGTTCAGAGGACATGGATCAGCCACTTGCTGGGGACCCCAATTTCCCCTTTGCTGCAGAGGATTCAAACTGGGATTCTCTCTCTTAGGGATGAAGGTTTCACTTTGTAGGGACTGTTTTCTGTTTCTCATTTCTAAGTTTTGAAATCTTTCCAATGACTCACCCATAACTGTGTTATCTGTCCATTCTGCTTTTGAAGTCTTCGCTCTCAGCTGGGAAATCTGCCAAATTTCTCTCTCCCCCGACTTGCTGGCTGTCGCTTTCCCCCCTGGGGAAACTGTTACAGCTACGGGGTTGGTTTCAGGCAATTTTTTTTTTCTCCATAATGAGATCTCCCCCGAGGCTGCTGTTGATAAATCTGGACGTAGATCGTTTGAAAAGAGTGTGGATTCTGGCATGATGTCACAAGTTCCGACTAATGAAGCACTTCAAAGAACTTTCAGGCATGTTTCCTAAAGTCTTTATTTGCAGAGCTACAAATTATGCCGGTCACCATTGGACTAATTGATGCCAGAATCTGAACTTCCGGTCGCTGGCATCAAGCTTTCCTTGCTCAACCCCTCCCTTCTCATGCAGTCACAGGACACATTATCCAATTAGTGAGAAGGTCAAACGTTTACTTCCTCTTTCTTTCCCGGGCTTTTTTCCCCCGCCCAGTCTAAGCTAAGTATTAACCCAATAAATGCCAGACAGTTTTGCATATTGTCAAAGGAAGAATATACAGTATTTGCAGCATTGACATCCATCTTCCTCAGAGTACACAAGCCCCACAACCACGTCAAGGTAGTGCCTCACTGGGGGTTAATAATAATTAGTAATAGGCTCCTTGGGTGCAATCCCAAAACAACTGGAGCACCACTTGAACACCATTGGTATTGACAAATTTGCTATTAGTCAATTGCAAAAGGAGGACTTACTAGGAACTGCTTCCATCCTGCGACGATATCTGTAATACATTCAAACATCCACATCTGCCTATCCCAGGTCCTGGGTAAGGACTCGATAGGTAGACAAAATACCAAATCCAGTCTGAACATCTGACTGACTGTGCGATGATCAATAATAATAATAATAATAATAATAATAATAATAATGTTGGAAGGGACCTTAGAGGTCTTCTAGTCCAACCCCCTGCTCAGGCAGGAAATACTATACCATTTCAGACAAATGGTTGTCCAATCTCATCTTAAAAAATTCCAGTGATGGAGCACTCACAACTTCTGGACGCGGTTTAGCTTTAGCTTTAGGTTTAGGTTTAGGTTTAGGGTTAGGGATAGGGTTAGGGTTAGGGTTAGGGTTAGGGTTAGGGTTAGGGTTAGGGTAAGGTTTAGGGTTAGGTTTAGGTTTAGGGTTAGGGTTAGGTTTAGGGTTAGGGTTAGGGTTAGGTTTAGGGTTAGGGTTAGGGTTAGGGTTAGGGTTAGGGTTAGGGTTAGGGTTAGGGTTAGGGTTAGGGTTAGGGTTAGGGTTAGGGTTAGGTTTAAATTTAGGGTTAGGGTAAGGTTTAGGATTAGGTTTAGCTTTAGCTTTAGGTTTAGGGTTAGGGTTAGGGTTAGGGTTAGGGTTAGGGTTAGGCTTAGGCTTAGGGTTAGGGTTAGGGTTAGGGTTAGGGTTAGGGTTAGGGTTAGGGTTAGGCTTAGGGTTAGGCTTAGGCTTAGGCTTAGGCTTAGGCTTAGGCTTAGGCTTAGGCTTAGGCTTAGGTTTAGGCTTAGGCTTAGGCTTAGGCTTAGGCTTAGGGTGAAGGTTAGGGTTAGGGTTAGGGTTAGGGTTAGGGTTAGGGTTAGGGTTAGGGTTAGGGTTAGGGTTAGGGTTAGGGTTAGGGTTAGGGTTAGCCTTAGGCTTAGCCTTAGGCTTAGGCTTAGGCTTAGGCTTAGGCTTAGGTTTAGGCTTAGAACTGGTGCATTTGTTTTGGATAACCTCTTCTTGTTGGAATTGATCTGTAGTAACAGAACATTATTTCTTTCTTTTAAATCACTGTGTATCTGCGACGGGTAAACATATTTTCTCCCAGCAGTTCTGCAGCTGCTGGCCCTGGTTGCTTAGCCAACAGTCCTGAGTCCTGTAACCCATCTGTAACATCTTTTTCACCAGATATCCAGGAACTCCGATATCTAGCGCGGACCTTGTTAGCCCGGGCCACGTCCGAGTCGATATGGCATTCTGCAATTTACGTCTCACCATATTTTTTATGGGAGAGACACTCTTTGTCTGACTCCTCTGATGAGTCCTGTCCAGTATGGTTGAACCTCTGGCATAGCTCTCATCTTCCTCAGAATACACAAGCCCCACAACCCCGTCAAGGTAGAGCCTCACTGGGGGTTAAAAATAATTAGTAATAGGCTCCTTGGGTGCAATACCAAAACAAGTGGAGCACCACTTGAACACCATTGGTATTGACAAATTTGCTATTAGTCAATTTTAAAAGGAGGCCTTACTAGGAATTGCTTCCATCCTGCGACGATATCTGTAATACCATCAAACATCCACATCTGCCTATCCCAGGTCCTGGGTAAGGACTCGATAGGTAGACAAAATACCAAACCCAGTCTGAACATCGGGCTGACTATGCGATGATCAATAATAATAATAACAATAATAATAGGCACTACCTTGACGTGGGTGTGGGGCTTGTGTACTCTGAGGAAGATGAGAGCTATGCTAGAGGTTCAACCATACTGGACAGGTCTCATCAGAGGAGTCAGACAAAGAGTGTCTCTCCCATAAAAAATATGGTGAGACGTAAATTTCAGAATGCCATACCGGCTCGGACGTCCCCCGGGGTAACAAGGTCCGCACTAGATATTGGAGTTCCTGGATATCTGGTGAAAAATGGGTTACAGGACTCAGGACTGTTGGCTGAGCAATCAGGGCCAGCAGCTGCAAAACTACTGGAAGAAAAGGTGTTTACCCGTCGCAGATACACAGTGATGGAAAACAAAGAAATAATGATCTGTTACTACAGATCAAGTGCAACAAGAAGAGGATATCTAAAACGAATGCACCAGTTCTGGAAAGAACAACATCCAGAATCAGAAATAACAGAACAGAGACTAGCAGATCAACGCCAATTTATAATACGAAATAAAGTATTCACAGAAACAGAATTGGGCAAACTGCAAAGGTTTCACCCAGGCAAGAAAATCAAAGCCCTTACCAGAAGTAATTCAGAATGTAGAGGCAAAACTAAAAAACCCCCCCCCAGGGGGAGTTGGCAGTGAAGGAATCCAGCAGATATATACAACTGTTCTCATTTGGAAACCAGGCAACTCTTCCTCAGGAAAAACAAAACCCTCTAACTAAAGAAATAAAAGAATTGAAACAAAGAATAACTGAGCATCTAGAACAGCACAAAAACAACAGAATAAGGCTACCTGCAGTGAAGCTTGTTCCAAAGAAACAGCTAGCACAAGCATTAAAAGATGCAAATATTGCAATATCAAGTATAAGCACCAATTCATTGCAAGAAACAACCAACTATGTACAGCACAGCTGGCAGTTTATCTACAGAATACCTGGGATGCAACATCACAAGAATGAAATAAGACATAAGCAAACTTAGCACCATAAAATGGAAGGTGAACGACTATGAAAATAGGGAGACTCAGCAAGTTAAAATCACATGCAAAGCAAGCTTAGAACAGATGAAAGAACATAAGAAGCCTGAAGACCAGAATCCCAAAGAATCACCTAATCAGAAAGGTAGCGCTACCTTATAGAAATCCTCAGGGGTAGATCGACCGGAAGGACTGAAATCATAACAGCCACAAATTAACAGCTGAGCCCGGAAAATCAGTAGATTGAAGCTTGCGAATATTTGCAAAACTATAGGCAGAACCTCCAATTTCAATCCAATCAGAAACGTTTCTACCAATCCATCAATGGAGAAACTGCAAGGAATCAGTCAGTACCTGACAAGGAAGAAACAGTGCAATTCTGGAAGCAGATATGGATAACCCAAAGAAATACAACAAGGATGCAGCTTGGTTAAAAGAGGTGGATGCAAATAAAACAGAAGTTGAAATGAAAGAACTAGTAATAACAACAAAAATGGTATAAAAAAGAGCAAAGAAAATCAAAAATTGTTCAGCACCAGGTGAAGATGAACTGCATGGGTTTTGGTTGAAACATCTAACTGTTATACACCCACTCATTGCCAAGCAGTTCAACAATATACTACAAGGAGGAGAAATTGAAAAGTGGCTTAACAACTGGGAAAACCTACCTAATAATGAAAAATCCAGCAAAAGGGGCAACAGCAGGCAACTACAGGCCAATTACCAGCTTACCAACAACTTTCAAATTACTAACTGGTGTGGTAGCTGATGCAGTACAACAGCATCTAGTTAAAAACAATCTCTTTCCACCTGAGCAAAACGGAAACCGCCCCAATAGCAGAGTTAATACCCAAGATCTACTCCTCAAGACAAAAATTATTCTTGGAAAAACGCAAGAGAAGGAAGACAGACCTGAATGTGGCATGGATTGACTACACTCAAGGCATTTGTACTCTCTGCCCAATGATTTGGATAATAACGTCCTTGCTAAATAAGCATGGTCAGTAGAAACATCAGAAAATTTGTGCAAAATCGATTGCACAATGGAAGACACAGTTGCAGATCAATGGTGAAGGAGCTGGGAGAGGTTTAATATCAAGAGACGGAATATTTCAAGGAGATTCATTATCACATTACTATTTGTTATTGCACTGTTTCCTCTGTCAACATACTGAATAACTCAGGACATGGCTATCAAACATCAAAAACATCTACCAGACTATCCCATCTCCTTTACATGGATGATCTGAAGCTGTATGGAAAAACATCATCTGAAATAGAATCGCTGCTCAACACTGTCCGTATATATAGCCAAGATATTGTAATGGATTTTGGCTTGGACAAATGTGCCACACTTACTATCAAACAAGGAAAAATAATGAAAACTGAAGGAATCAAGATGCCCAACGAAAATAACATTAAGAGTCTGGATGAGGAAGAGTACTACAAATACTTGGGTATCCTTCAAGCTGACAACATCAAGCACACTGAAGTCAAGAAAAAGATTAGAGGTGAATACATCAAGAGAGTGAAGAAGATCTTAAATCCAAACTCAATGGTGGAAATAAAGATAACGCAATCCACAACCTGGGCAATCCCTAGTCTTAGTACACAGCTGTAATAGGTGGGCCTGGACTCAAGCAGAACTAAAAAGGCAATGGATAGGCAGACCAGAAAATAATGCAATGAATCAATGCCCTTCATCCATCCGCAGTGACATTGATAGACTATGTATCTACCAAGGCAAAGAGGTGGGCGTGGAATGCTGCAAGTACATCAGATGATTGAAGAAGAAAAAATGGCTTTGGAAGAATATCTGAAGGGTATTGATGAAGATGCACTGAAATTAGTAAATCAGGAGGCTTACTGACTACGTGAGGAGGACCAAACTTTGTCCTTGGCAAGGAAGAAGCCAAAGTGACGAACATGAATAGGAAGGCATGGAAGACAAGCACTACTGCCATATCATGAAAAAAAATATGCTGGGAAAGCATATACAATACAACCTGGCAATGGCTAAGAGCAGGAAAATTGAAGAAAGAGACGAGGGACTAATTCTGGCTGCACAAGACCAAGCCTTAAGGACAAATGCATACAAAGTCAAAATTGAGAAGACAGCAACAGACAGTAAGTGCCGCCTATGCAAAGAAGCTGAAGAACCAGTGGACCACTTGGTAAGCTGTTGCACGAAGATTGCACAGACTGATTGACAGGGCAGGCGGCATGACAAAGTAGAAACAATTGTGCATTGGAAGCTCTGCAAAAAATATCATTTGCCTGTAATCAAAAACTGGTGGGATCATAAAATAGAGAAAGTCATAGAAAATGATAAAATTAAACTGCTCTGGGACTTCAAAATTCAAACAGACAAGCACCTGCAACATAACACCCCAGACTTAACAATTGTCGATAAGAAAGACAAAAAAGTCTGATAGTGGACATGGCAGTGCCTGGAGACAGCAGAATAGACGAGAAAGAACTGGAGAAGATAACAAAATACAAAGACCTACAGATAGAAATAGAAAGACTGTGGCGAAAAGCATTAGCAAGGGTAGTACCATTCCGTCTAGGGTGGCTCCGTTGGGGTGCAGCTCCCCAAAGAAAATGAGCGCCACTTGAACACAATTGGCATTGACAAATTCGCTATTATTCAATTGCAAAAGGCGGCCTTATTAGGAACTGCTTCCATCCTGCGACGATATCTGTAATACCATCAAACATCCACATCTGTCTATCCCAGGTCCTGGGTAAGGACTCGATAGGTAGACAAAATGCCAAATCCAGTCTTAACATCTGGCTGACTGTGCGATGATCGATAATAATCATGTTGTACATGGGCCTAGGAGGTCTTTTCTAGTCAACCCCCGTGCTCAGGCGGAAATCCTAATACCATTTTCAGACAAATGTTTTGTCCCAATCTCATCTTAAAAAATTCCAGTGTTGGAGCACTCACAACTTCTGGACGCAGTTTAGCTTTAGGTTTAGGTTTAGGTTTAGGTTTAGGGTTAGGGTTCAGGTTAGGGTTAGGGTTAGGGTTCGGGTTAGGGTTAGGGTTAGGGTTAGGGTTAGGGTTAGGGTTAGGGTTAGGGTTAGGGTTAGGGTTAGAGTTAGGGTTAGGGTGAGGTTTAGGGTTAGGGTTAGGGTTAGGGTTAGGGTTAGGGTGAGGTTTAGGGTTAGGGTTAGGGTTAGGGTTAGGGTTAGGGTTAGGGTTACGGTTAGGGTTAGGGTTAGGGTTAGGGTTAGGGTTAGGGTTAGGGTTAGAGTTAGGTTTAGGATTAGCGTTAGGGTTAGGGTTAGGGTTAGGGTGAGGTTTAGGGTTAGGGTAAGGGTTAGGGTTAGGGTTAGGGTTAGGTTTACGGTTAGGGTTAGGGTTTGGCTTAGGCTTAGGCTTAGGCTTAGGGTGAGGGTGAGGGTTAGCGTTAGGGTTAGAGTTAGGTTTAGGTTTAGGTTTAGGGTTAGGGTTAGGATTAGGGTTAGGGTTAGGGTTAGGGTTAGGGTTAGGCTTAGGCTTAGGCTTAGGCTTAGGCTTAGGCTTAGGCTTAGGCTTAGGTTTAGGCTTAGAACTGGTTTATTCGTTTTGGATAACCTCTTCTTGTTGGACTTGATCTGTAGTAACAGAACATTATTTCTTTCTTTTAAATCACTGTGTATCTGCGACAGGTAAACATCTTTTCTCCCAGCAGTTCTGCAGCTGCTGGCCCTGGTTGCTCAGCCAACAGTCCTGAGTCCTGTAACCCAATTTTCACCAGATATCCAGGAACTCCCATATCTAGCGCGGACCTTATTAGCCCGGGCCACGTCCGAGCCGGTATGGCGTTCTGCAATTTACATCTCACCATATTTTTTATGGGAGAGACATTCTTTGTCTGACTCCTCTGATGAGACCTGTGCAGTATGGTTGAACCTCTGGCATAGCCCTCATCTTCCTCAGAGTACACAAGCCCCACAACCACGTTAAGGTAGTGCCTCACTGGGGGTTAATGATAATTAGTAATAGGCTCCTTGGGTGCAGTCCCAAAACCACTGGAGCACCACTTGAACACCATTGGTATTGACAAATTTGCTATTAGTCAATTGCAAAAGGAGGCCTTACTAGGAACTGCTTCCGTCCTTTGACGATATCTGTAATACCATGAAACATCCACATCTGCCTATCCCAGGTCCTGGGTAAGGAGTCGATAGGTAGACAAAATTCCAAATCCAGTCTGTACATCTGGCTGACTGTGCGATGATCAATAATAATAATAATAATAATAATAATAGTAATAATAATAATAATAATAATAATAATAATAATAATAATAATAATAATAATAATGTTGGAAGGGACCTTAGAGGTCTTCTAGTCCAACCCCCTGCTCAGGCAGGAAACCCTCTACCATTTCAGACAAATGTTTGTCCAATCTCATCTTAAAAAATTCCAGTGTTGGAGCACTCACAAACTTCTGGACGCGGTTTAGGTTTAGGTTTAGGGTTAGGGTTAGGGTTAGGGTTAGGGTTAGGGTTAGGGTAAGGTTTAGGGTTAGGTTTAGTGTTAGGGTTAGGGTTAGGGTTAGGGTTACGGTTAGGGTAAGGTTTAGGTTTAGGTTTAGGTTTAGGTTTAGGTTTAGGGTTAGGGTTAGTGTTAGGCTTAGGCTTAGTCTTACGCTTAGGCTTAGGCTTAGGCTTAGGCTTAGGCTTAGAGTTAGGGTTAGAACTGGTGCATTCGTTTTGGATATCCTCTTCTTGTTGGACTTGATCTGTAGTAACAGATCATTATTTCTTTGTTTTCAATCACTGTGTATCTGCGACGGGTAAACATCTTTTCTTCCAGTAGTTCTGCAGCTGCTGGCCGTGGTTGCTCAGCCAACAGTCCTGAGTCCTGTAACACATTTTTCACCAGATATCCAGGAACTCCAATATCTAGCAAAGACCTTGTTAGCCGGGGCAACGTCCGAGCCGGTATGGCATTCTGCAATTTACGTCTCACCATATTTTTTTTGGGAGAGACACTCTTTGTCTGACTCCTCTGATGAGACCTGTCCAGTATGGTTGAACCTCGGGCGTAGCTCTCATCTTCCTCAGAGTACACAAGCCCCACAACCACGTCAAGGTAGTGCCTCACTGGGGGTTAATAATAATTAGTAATAGGCTCCTTGGGTGCAATCCCAAAACAACTGGAGCACTACTTGAATACCATTGGTATTGACAAATTTGCTATTAGTCAATTGCAAAAGGAGGCCTTACTAGGAACTGCTTCCATCCTGCGACGATATCTGTAATACCATCAAACATCCACATCTGCCTATCCCAGGTCCTGGTTAAGGACTCGATAGGTAGACAAAATGCAAATTCCATCTGAACATCTGGCTGCGTGTCGGTGACATCTTGAATAATAATGTTTGAAGGGACCTTAAAGGGTCTTCTTAGTCCACCCCTGCTCAGGCAGGAAATCCTATACCATTTCAGACAAATGGTTGTCCAATCTCATCGTAAAAATTCCAGTGTGGAGCACTCGATGGGAACTTTCTGGACGCAGTTTAGCTTTAGGTTTAGGTTTAGGTTTAGGTTTAGGGTTAGGGTTCGGGTTAGGGTTAGGGTTAGGGTTCGGGTTAGGGTTAGGGTTAGGGTTAGGCTTAGGGTTAGAGTTAGGTTTAGGATTAGAGTTAGGGTTAGGGTTAGGGTTAGGGTTAGGGTGAGGTTTAGGGTTAGGGTTAGGGTTAGGGTTAGGGTTAGGTTTACGGTTAGGGTTAGGGTTAGGGTTAGGGTTAGGGTTTGGCTTAGGCTTAGGCTTAGGCTTAGGCTTAGGCTTAGGCTTAGGGTGAGGGTGAGGGTTAGCGTTAGGTTTAGGTTTAGGTTTAGGTTTAGGGTTAGGGTTAGGGTTAGGGTTAGGGTTAGGGTTAGGCTTAGGCTTAGGCTTAGGCTTAGGCTTAGGCTTAGGCTTAGGCTTAGGCTTAGGCTTAGGCTTAGGTTTAGGCTTAGGCTTAGAACTGGTTCATTCGTTTTGGATAACCTCTTCTTGTTGGACTTGATCTGTAGTAACAAAACATTATTTCTTTCTTTTAAATCACTGTGTATCTGCTACGGGTAAACATCTTTTCTCCCAGCAGTTCTGCAGCTGCTGGCCCTGGTTGCTCAGCCAACAGTCCTGAGTCCTGTAACCCAATTTTCACCAGATATCCAGGAACTCCGATATCTAGCGCGGACCTTATTAGCCCGGGCCACGTCCGAGCCGGTATGGCATTCTGAAATTTATATCTCACCATATTTTTTATGGGAGAGACATTCTTTGTCTGACTCCTCTGATGAGACCTGTGCAGTATGGTTGAACCTCTGGCATAGCCCTCATCTTCCTCAGAGTACACAAGCCCCACAACCACGTCAAGGTAGTGCCTCACTGGGGGTTAATGATAATTAGTAATAGGCTCCTTGGGTGCAGTCCCAAAACCACTGGAGCACCACTTGAACACCATTGGTATTGACAAATTTGCTATTAGTCAATTGCAAAAGGAGGACTTACTAGGAACTGCTTCCATCCTGCGACGATATCTGTAATACCATCAATCATCCACATCTGCCTATCCCAGGTCCTGGGTAAGGAATCGATAGGTAGACAAAATACCAAATCCAGTCTGAACATCTGGCTGACTGTGCGATGATCAATAATAATAATAATAATAATAATAATAATAATAATAATAATGTTGGAAGGGACCTTAGAGGTCTTCTAGTCCAACCCCCTGCTCAGGCAGGAAACCCTCTACCATTTCAGACAAATGTTTGTCCAATCTCATCTTAAAAAATTCCAGTGTTGGAGCTCTCACAAACTTCTGGACGCGGTTTACGTTTAGGTTTAGGGTTAGGGTTAGGGTTAGGGTTAGGTTTAGGGTTAGGGTAAGGTTTAGGGTTAGGTTTAGTGTTAGGGTTAGGGTTAGGGTTAGGGTTAGGGTTAGGGTTAGGGTTACGGTTAGGGTAAGGTTTAGGTTTAGGTTTAGGTTTAGGTTTAGGGTTAGGGTTAGGGTTAGGGTTAGGGTTAGGCTTAGGCTTAGGCTTAGGCTTAGGCTTACGCTTAGGCTTAGGCTTAGGCTTAGAGTTAGGGTTAGAACTGGTGCATTCGTTTTGGATATCCTCTTCTTGTTGGACTTGATCTTTAGTAACAGATCATTATTTCTTTGTTTTCAATCACTGTGTATCTGCGACGG
>NW_024100048.1:0-3991 GCF_016545835.1 Crotalus tigris
CCATACCCAAGCACTTCGAGTTTGTAGGCAATGTCCATTTTGCTCAAGGAGGTCATGGTGACGTAACCCTAACCCTAAGTGGAATTTTTCTCCAATGCGATTTTCCCATGTAGTTTACCAGGAAACATACATAGGGCAGCCTAGAAATGTCAGTGCCCTCCTAACCATACCCGAGCACTCCGAGTTCGTTGGCGTTGTCCATTTTGCTCTAGGAGTTCATGGTGACGTAAGCCTAACTCTGAGTGGAATTTTCCGCCAATGGGATATTCCCATGTATTTTACCACGAAATATAGAAAGGGCAGCCTAGAAAAGTCAGTGCCCTCATAACCATACCCAAGCACTCCGAGTTTGTTGGCGATGTCCATTTTGCTCTAGAGTTCCAGGTGACGTAACCCTAACCCTAAGTGGAATTTTTCTCCAATGGGATTTTCCCATGTAGTTCACCAGGAAACATACATAGGGCAGCCTAGAAATGTCAGTGCCCTCCTAACCATAACCCAGCACTCCGAGTTCGTTGGCGATGTCCATTTTGCTCTAGGAGTTCATGGTGACGTATCCCTAACCCTAAGTGGAATTTTCCTCCAATTGGATTTTTCCATGTATTTTACCAGGAAACATACATAGGGCAGCCTAGAAAAGTCAGTGCCCTCCTAACCATACCCAAGCACTTTGAGTTCGTTGGCGATGTCCATTTTGCTCTAGAGGTTCAAGGTGACGTAAGCCTAACCCTGAGTGGAATTTTCCTCCAATGGCATTTTCCCATGTATTTTACCAGGAAACATAGAAAGGGCAGCCTAGAAAAGTCAGTGCCCTCATAACCATACCCAAGCACTCCGAGTTTGTTGGCAATGTCCATTTTGCTCAACAAGGTCATGGTGACGTAACCGTAACTCTAAGTGGAATTTTTCTCCAATGGGATTTTCAAATGTATTTTACCAGGAAACATACATAGGGCAGCCTATAAAAGTCAGTGCCGTCCTAACCATACCCAAGCACTTCGAGTTTGTAGGCAATGTCCATTTTGCTCAAGGAGGTCATGGTGACGTAACCCTAACCCTAAGTGGAATTTTTCTCCAATGCGATTTTCCCATGTAGTTTACCAGGAAACATACATAGGGCAGCCTAGAAATGTCAGTGCCCTCCTAACCATACCCGAGCACTCCGAGTTCGTTGGCGTTGTCCATTTTGCTCTAGGAGTTCATGGTGACGTAAGCCTAACTCTGAGTGGAATTTTCCGCCAATGGGATATTCCCATGTATTTTACCACGAAATATAGAAAGGGCAGCCTAGAAAAGTCAGTGCCCTCATAACCATACCCAAGCATTTCGAGTTTTTTGGCGATGTCCATTTTGCTCTAGAGTTCAAGGTGACGTAACCCTAACCCTAAGTGGAATTTTTCTCCAATGGGATTTTCCCATGTAGTTCACCAGGAAACATACATAGGGCAGCCTAGAAATGTCAGTGCCCTCCTAACCATAACCAAGCACTCCGAGTTCGTTGGCGATGTCCATTTTGCTCTAGGAGTTCATGGTGACGTATCCCTAACCCTAAGTGGAATTTTCCTCCAATGGGATTTCTCCATGTATTTTACCAGGAAACATACATAGGGCAGCCTAGAAAAGTCAGTGCCCTCCTAACCATACCAAAGCACTTTGAGTTCGTTGGCGATGTCCATTTTGCTCTAGAGGTTCAAGGTGACGTAAGCCTAACCCTGAGTGGAATTTTCCTCCAATGGCATTTTCCCATGTATTTTACCAGGAAACATAGAAAGGGCAGCCTAGAAAAGACAGTGCCCACATAACCATACCCAAGCACTCCGAGTTTGTTGGCGGTGTCCATTTTGCTCTAGAGTTCAAGATGACGTAACCGTAACCCTAAGTGGAATTTTCCTCCAATGGGATTTTCCCATATATTTTACCAGGAAACATACATAGGGCAGCCTAGAAAGGTCACTGCCGTCCTAACCATACCCAAGATCTCGGAGTTTGTTGGCAATGTCCATTTTGCTCAAGGAGTTCATGGTGACGTAACCCTAACCTTAAGTGGAATTTTTCTCCAATGGGATTTTCCCATGTATTTTACCAGGAAACATACAAAGGGCATCCTATAAAAGTCAGTGCCCTTCTAACGATACCCAAGCACTCGGAGTTTGTTGGCAATGTCAATTTTGCTCAAGAAGGTCATGGTGACGTAACCGTAACCCTAAGTGGAATTTTTCTCCAATGGGATTTTCAAATGTATTTTACCAGGAAACATACATAGGGCAGCCTAGAAAGGTCAGTGCCGTCCTAACCATACCCAAGCACTCCGAGTTTGTTGGCAATGTCCATTTTGCTCAAGGAGTTCATGGTGACGTAACCCTAACCCTAAGTGGAATTTTTCTCCAAGGGGATTTTCCCATGTATTTTACCAGGAAACATTCATAGGGCAGCCTATAAAAGTCAGTGCCCTCCTAACCATACCCAAGAACTCCGAGTTTGTTGGCGATGTCCATTTTGCTCTCGGAGTTCATGGTGACGTAACCCTAACCCTAAGTTGAATTTTCCTCCAATGGGATTTTTCCATGTATTTTACTAGAAATCATACTTAGGGCAGCCTAGAGATGAGGTCAGTGCCCTCCTAAAACCATACCCAAGCACGTCCAAGTTTTTGTGCAATTCCTTTGTTGCTCAAGATGTGTCATGGTGACGTTACCAACTAACCCTAAGTGGAAATTTTTACTCCAATGGGATTTTTCCCATGTAGTTTACCAGGAACATACCATAGGGCAGTCTCGCTACGTAAAGGGTCAGTGCCTCCTAACCATACCCAAGCACTCCGAGTTCGTTGGCGATGTCCATTTTGCTCTAGGAGTTCATGGTGACGTATCCCTAACCCTAAGTGGAATTTTCCTCCAATGGGATTTTCCCATGTATTTTACCAGGAAACATACATAGGGCAGCCTAGAAATATCAGTGCCCTCCTAACCATACCCAAGCACTCCGAGTTCATTGGCGATATCCATTTTGCTCTAGGAGTTCATGGTGATGTAAGCCTAACCCTTAGTGGAATTTTCCGCCAATGGGATATTCCCATGTATTTTACCACGAAATATAGAAAGGGCAGCCTAGAAAAGTCAGTGCCCTCATAACCATACCCAAGCACTCCGAGTTTGTTGGCGAGGTCCATTTTGCTCTAGAGGTTCAAGGTTGACGTAAGCGCGTAACCCTGATGGAATTTCCTCAATGGCATTTTTCCCATGTATTTTACCAGGAAACATAGAAAGGGCAGCCTAGAAAAGTCAGTGCCCTCATAACCAGACCCAAGCACTCCGAGTTTGTTGGCAATGTCCATTTTGCTCAACAAGGTCATGGTGACGTAACCGTAACTCTAAGTGGAATTTTTCTCCAATGGGATTTTCAAATGTATTTTACCAGGAAACATACATAGGGCAGCCTATAAAAGTCAGTGCCATCCTAACCATACCCAAGCACTTCGAGTTTGTAGGCAATGTCCATTTTGCTCAAGGAGGTCATGGTGACGTAACCCTAACCCTAAGTGGAATTTTTCTCCAATGGGATTTTCCCATGTAGTTTACCAGGAAACATACATAGGGCAGCCTAGAAATGTCAGTGCCCTCCTAACCATACCCGAGCACTCCGAGTTCGTTGGCATTGTCCATTTTGCTCTAGGAGTTCATGGTGACGTAAGCCTAACTCTGAGTGGAATTTTCCGCCAATGGGATATTCCCATGTATTTTACCACGAAATATAGAAAGGGCAGCCTAGAAAAGTCAGTGCCCTCATAACCATACCCAAGCATTTCGAGTTTTTTGGCGATGTCCAGTTTGCTCTAGAGTTCAAGGTGACGTAACCCTAACCCTAAGTGGAATTTTTCTCCAATGGGATTTTCCCATGTATTTTACCAGGAAACATAGATATTGCAGCCTAGAAAAGTCAGTGCCCTCCTAACCATACCCAAGCACTCCAAGTTTGTTGGCGATGTCCATTT
>NW_024100049.1:0-32040 GCF_016545835.1 Crotalus tigris
CTAGGAAAGGTAGGGCAGCATACAAAAGCCAGTGCCCTCCTAATCATACCCACGCACTCTGAAATGTTCGCAATGTCCATTTTGCTCTACGAGTTCATGGTGACCTAACCTAACCCTAAGTAGAATTTTCGTCCAATGGGATTTTTCCATGTATTTTACTAGGAAAGAGAGGGCAGCCTACAAAAGCCAGTGCCCTCCTAATCATACTCAAGCACTCTGAATTTTTTCGCAATGTCCATTTTACTCTATGAGTTCATGATGACCTAACACTAACCCTAAGTGGAATTTTTCTCCAATGGGATTTTTCCCATTTATTTTACCAGGATACAGAGATAGGGTAGGCTAGAATATCCAGTGCCCTCCTAACCATACCTAAGCACTCCAAATTTTTTGCGATGTCCATTTTGTTCTATGAGTTCATGGTGACCTAACCCTAAGTGGAATTTTCCTCCAATGGGATTTTCCCATGTATTTTACCCAGAAAGATTCATTGGGCAGCCTAGAAAAGCCAGTCCCCTCCTAACCACACCCACGCACTCCGAATTTGTTTGCAATGTCCATTTTGCTCTATAAGTTCATGGTGACCTAACCCTAATCCTAAGTGGAATTTTCCTCCAATGGGATTTTCCCATGTATTTTACCAGGATGCAGAGATAGGGCAGCCTAGAAAAGCCACTGCCCTCCTAACCATACCCAAGCACTCTAAATTTGTTCGCAGTGTCCATTTTGCTCTACGAGTTCATGGTGACCTAACCCTAACCCTAAGTACAATTTTCGTCCAATGGGATTTTTCCATGTATTTTACTAGGAAAGACAGGGCAGCCTACAAAAGCCAGTGCCCTCCTAATCTTACTCAAGCACTCTGAATTTGTTCACAATGTCCATTTTGCTCTACGAGTTCATGGTGACCTAACCCTAATCCTAAGTGGAATTTTCCTCCAATGGGATTTTCCCATGTATTTTACCAGGATACAAAGATAGGGCAGCCTAGAAAAGCCACTGCCCTCCTAACCATACCCAAGCATTCTGAATTTGTTCGCGATGTCAATTTTGCTCTACGAGTTCATGGTGACCTAACCCTAACCCTAAGTGGAATATTCCTCCAATGGGATTTTTCCATTTATTTTACTAGGAAAGGTAGGGCAGCATACAAAAGCCAGTGCCCTCCTAATCATACCCAAGCACTCTGAAATGTTTCCGCAATGTCCCATTTTGCTCTAAGAGTTCATTGTGACCTACCTAACCCTAAGTCGAATTTTCGTCCATGGATTTTTCCATGTATTTTACTAGGAAGAGAGGGCAGCCTACAAAAGCCCGTGCCCTCCCTAATCATAACCCACGCCACGTCCGATTTGTTGCACATGTCCATTTGTTTCTCTATAAGTTCATGGTGACCTAAACTAAAACTACGTGAATTTTCCTCCAGGGGATTTTCTCATGTATTTTAACGATAAAAGATAGATAGGGCAGCCTAGAAAAGCCACTGCCCTCCTTCTAAACCATACCCAAGCATTCTGAATTTGTCGTCGATTTCAGTTTTGCTCTACGAGTTCATGGTGACCTAACCCTAACCCTAAGTGGAAATTTTTCCTCCAATGGGGATTTTTTCCATGTATTTTACTAGGAAAAGATATGGCAGCCTAACAAAAGCCATTTCCCTCCTAATCATACTCAGCACTCTGAATTTCTTCGCAATGTCCATTTTTCTCTACGAGTTCATGGTGACCTAACCCTAACTCTAAGTGGAATTTTCCTCCAATGGGATTTTTCCATGTATTTTACTAGGAAAGATAGGGCAGCCTAGAAAAGCCACTGCCCTCCTAACCATACCCAAGCATTCTGAATTTGTTCGCGATGTCAATTTTGCTCTACGAGTTCATGGTGACCTAACCCTAACCCTAAGTAGAATTTTCGTCCAATGGGATTTTTCCAGGTATTTTACTAGGAAAGATAGGGCAGCATACAAAAGCCAGTGCCCTCCTAATCATACCCAAGCACTCTGAATTTGTTCGCAATGTCCATTTTACTCTATGAGTTCATGATGACCTAACCCTAACACTAAGTGGAATTTTTCTCCAATGGGATTTTTCCCATTTATTTTACCAGGATACAGAGATAGGGTAGGCTAGAATATCCAGTGCCCTCCTAACCATACCTAAGCACTCCAAATTTTTTGCGATGTCAATTTTGCTCTACGAGTTCATGGTGACCTAACCCTAACCCTAAGTGGAATTTTCCTCCAATGGGATTTTTCCATGTATTTTACTAGGAAAGATAGGGAATCCTACAAAACCCAGTTCCCTCCTAATCATACTCAAGCACTCTGAATTTGTTCACAATGTCCATTTTGCTCTACGAGTTCATGGTGACCTAACCCTAATTCTAAGTGGAATTTTCCTCCAATGGGATTTTCCCATGTATTTTACCAGGATACAGAGATAGGGCAGCCTAGAAAAGCCACTGCCCTCCTAACCATACCCAAGCACTCTGAATTTGTTCGCGATGTCCATTTTGCTCTACGAGTTCATGGTGACTAACCTAACCCTAAGTGAATTTTCGTCCAATGGGATTTTTCCATGTATTTTACTAGGAAAGAGAGGGCAGCCTACAAAAGCCAGTGCCCTCCTAATCATACTCAAGCACTCTGAATTTGTTCACAATGTCCATTTGCTCTACGAGTTCATGGTGACCTAACCCTAATAAGTGAATTTTCGTCCAATGGGATTTTTCCATGTATTTTACTAGGAAAGAGAGGGCAGCCTACAAAAGCCAGTGCCCTCCTAATCATACTCAAGCACTCTGAATTTGTTCACAATGTCCATCTTGCTCTACGAGTTCATGGTGACCTAACCCTAATCCTAAGTGGAATTTTCCTCCAATGGGATTTTCCCATGTATTTTACCAGGATACAGAGATAGGGCAGCCTAGAAAAGCCACTGCCCTCCTAACCATACCCAAGCATTCTGAATTTGTTCGCGATGTCAATTTTGCTCTACGAGTTCATGGTGACCTAACCCTAACCCTAAGTGAAATTTCCTCCAATGGGATTTTTCCATGTATTTTACTAGGAAAGATAGGGCAGCATACAAAAGCCAGTGCCCTCCTAATCATACCCAAGCACTCTGAATTTGTTCGCAATGTCCATTTTGCTCTACGAGTTCATGGTGACCTAACCCTAACCCTAAGTGGAATTTTCCTCCAATGGGATTTTTCCATGTATTTTACTAGGAAAGATAGGGCAGCCTACAAAAGCCAGTTCCCTCCTAATCATACTCAAGCACTCTGAATTTGTTCACAATGTCCATTTTGCTCTACTAGTTCATGGTGACCTAACCCTAACCCTAAGTGGAATTTTCCTCCAATGGGATTTTTCCATGTATTTTACTAGGAAAGATAGGGCAGCCTACAAAAGCCACTGCCCTCCTAATCATACCCAAGCACTCTGAATTTGTTCACAATGTCCATTTTGCTCTACGAGTTCATGGTGACCTAACCCTCATCCTAAGTGGAATTTTCCTCCAATGGGATTTTCCCATGTATTTTACCTGGACACAGAGATAGGGCAGCCTAGAAAACCCACTGCCCTCCTAACCATACCCAAGCATTCTGAATTTGTTCGTGATGTCAATTTTGCTCTACCAGTTTATGGCGACCTAACCCTAAGCCTAAGTGGAATTTTCCTCCAATAGGATTTTTCCATGTATTTTACTCAGAAAGATAGATAGGGCAGCCTAGAAAAGCCTGTGGCCTCCTGACCATCTCCAAGCACTCCGAATTTATTGGCGATGTCCATTTTGCTCTATGAGTTTATGGTGATCTAACCCTAACCCTAAGTGGATTTTTCCTCCATTGGTATTTTCCTATGTATTTTACCTGGACACAGAGATAGAGAAGTCTAGATAAGCCAATGCCCTCCTAACCATACCCAATCACTCCGAATTTGTTTATGATGTCCATTTTGTTCTATGAGTTCATGGTGATCTAACCCTAACCATAGGTGGAATTTTCCTCCAATGGGATTTTCCTATGTATTTTACCAGGAGACAGAGATAGGGCAGCCTAGAAAAGCCAGTTTCCTCCTAACCATACCCAAATTTGTTCGCGATGTCCATTTTGCTCTACTAGTTCAGGGGTAAGCAACCCAAAACACTTAAAGAGCCACTTGGACCTGTTTCCCACCAAAAACAAAACACTGGGAGCCGCAAAACCATTTTGATATCTAAAATGAAGAAAACACTGCATATATCCTTTTTTACCTTTATTATAGGTGTGTGTGTGTGTCTGTGTGTGTGTGTTTGTGTGTGTGTATGTGTGTGTGTGTGTATATATGTATATGTATATGTATGTATATATATACATACACACACACACACACACATACACACACACAGGTAAAAAAAGGATATATGCAGTGTTATCTTCATTTTAGATGTCAAAAGGCTCTCTCTCTCTCTCTCTCTCTCTCTCTCTCCCTCTCTATCTGCCCTTGGTCTGCCACTCCTCTTACCCCGCTCTCTTTCTTTCTCTCTCTTTCTTTCCTCTCTCTCTCTCTCTCCCTCTCTCTCTCTTTCTCTCTCTCTCTTTCTCCCCCCGCTCTCCTATCTGCTGCTCACCTGACAAGCTTCAGGCTGTTGTCCAACAAGATCAGGGGTAGGCAACCTCGTCTCTTTTAAGACTCATGGACGTCAACTCCCAGAATTCCTGAGTCAGCCTAGCTGTGCTAGCTAGCTCTCTCCTGCCTTTCCTGCTTCCTGCAGAGAGAGAGAGAGAGAGAGAGAGGGAGAAGCAGGGAAGCGCAATTCCTCTCTCTGTCTCTCTCTGCAAAGGCAGAGGAGGCTGGGAGCCGCAGGCGAAGGCTCAAAGAGCCGCATGCGGCTCTGGAGCCGCAGGTTGCCGACCTATGTACTAGTTCATTGTTTACTAACCCTGACCCTAAGTGGAATTTTCCTCCACTGTGATTTTCCCATGTATTTTACCCAGAAAGATAGGAAAACCTAGAAAAGACATTGATCTCCTAAACATACCCAAGCACTAGGATTTTGTTGTCAATGTCCGTTTTCCTCTCCAGGTTCACGGTGACCTAACCCTAACCCTAGGTGGAATGTTCCTCCAATGGGATTTTTCCATGTATTTTACTAGGAAAGATAAATAGGGCAGCCTGGAAAAGCCATTGCCCTCCTAACCACAACCAAGCACTCCGAATTTGTTCATGATGTCCATTTTGCTCTACGAGTTTATGGTGACCTAACCCTAACCCTAAGTGGAATTTTCCTCCAATGGGATTTTCCCACGTATTTCACCGAGAAAGATAGATAGGACAGGCTAGAAAAGCCACTGCCCTCCTAACCACACCTAAGCAATCCGAATTTATTCGCGATGTCAATTTTGCTCTATGAGTTCATGGTGACCTAACCCTAACCCAAAGTGGAATTTTTCTCCAATGGGATTTTCGCATGTATTTTACCAGGACACAGAGATAGGGCAGGTTAGAAAAGCGTGTGCCCTTCTAACCATACCCAAGCACTCGGAATTTTTCATGATGTCTATTTTCCTCTCCAAGTTCATGGTGACCTAAACCTAACCCTAAGTGGAATTTTACTCCAATGGGATTTTCCCATGTATTTTACCAGGACAGAGAGATAGGGCAGTCTAGAAAAGGCACTGCCCTTCTAACCATACCCAAGCATTCTGAATTTGTTCGCGATGTCAATTTTGCTCTACGTCTTTATGGCGACCTAACCCTAAGTGGAATTTTTCTCCAATGGGATTTTTCCCATGTATTTTACCAGGACACAGAGATAGGGCAGCCTAGGAAAGCCAGTGTCCTCCTAACCACACCCAAGCACTCCGAATTTGTTTGCAATGTCCATTTTTCTCTATAAGTTCATGGTGACCTAAACCTAAAACTAAGTGGAATTTTCCTCCAATGGGATTTTCTCATGTATTTTACCAGGACACAGAGATAGGGCTGGTTAGAAAAGCCTGTGCCCTCCTAACCATAACCAAGCACTCCGAATTTGTTCGCGATGTCCATTTTGCTCTATGAGTTCATGATGACCTAAACCTAACCCTAAGTTGAATTTTCCTCCAAAGGGATTTTCCCATGTATTTTACCAGGACTCAGAGATAGGGCAGCCTAGAAAAGCCTGGGCCCTCCTAACCATACCCAAGCACTCCAAATTTCATCACGATGTCCATTTTGTTCTATGAGTTCATGGTGACCCAATCCTACCTCTAAGTGGAATTTTCCTCCAATGTGATTTTCCTATGTATTTTACTAGGAAAGATAGGGCAGCCTACAAAAGCCAGTGCCCTCCTAATCATACCCAAGCACTCTGAATTTCTTCGCAATGTCCATTTTTCTCTACGAGTTCATGGTGACCTAACCCTAACTCTAAGTGGAATTTTCCTCCAATGGGATTTTTCCATGTATTTTACTGGGAAAGATAGGGGAGCCTATAAAAGCCAGTGCCCTCCTAATCATACCCAAGCACTCTGAATTTGTTCACAATGTCCATTTTGCTCTACGAGTTCATGGTGACCTAACCCTAATCCTAAGTGGAATTTTCCTCCAGTGGGATTTTCCCATGTGTTTTACCAGGGTACAGAGATAGGGCAGCCTAGAAAAGCCACTCCCCTCCTAACCATACCCAAGCATTCTGAATTTGTTCGCGATGTCAATTTTGCTCTACGAGTTCATGGTGACCTAACCCTAACCCTAAGTGGAATATTCCTCCAATGGGATTTTTCCATGTATTTTACTAGGAAAGATAGGGCAGCATACAAAAGCCAGTGCCCTCCTAGTCATACCCAAGCACTCTGAATTTGTTCGCAATGTCCATTTTGCTCTCCGAGTTCATGGTGACCTAACCCTAACCCTAAGTAGAATTTTCCCTCAATGGGATTTTTCCATGTATTTTACTAGGAAAGATAGGGCAGCCAACAAAAGCCAGTGCCCTCCTAATCATACCCAAGCACTCTGAATTCATTCACAATGTCCATTTTGCTCTACTTGTTCATGGTGACCTAACCCTCATCCTAAATGGAATTTTCCTCCAATGGGATTTTCCCATGTATTTTACTTGGACACAGAGATAGGGCAGGCTAGAAAACCCACTGCCCTCCTAAACATACCCAAGCATTCTGAATTTTTTCACAATGTCCATTTTGCTCTACGAGTTTATGGCGACCTAACCCTAAGCTTAAGTGGAATTTTCCTCCAATAGGATTTTTCCATGTATTTTACTCAGAAAGATAGATAGGGCAGCCTAGAAAAGCCTGTGGCCTCCTAACCATCTCCAAGCACTCTGAATTTATTGGCGATGTCCATTTTGCTCTATGAGTTTATGGTGATCTAACCCTAACCCTAAGTGGAATTTTCCTCCAATGGTATTTTCCTATGTATTTTACCTGGACACAGAGATAGAGAAGTCTAGATAAGCCAATGCCCTCCTAACCATACCCAATCACTCCGAATTTGTTTATGATGTCCATTTTGTTCTATGAGTTCATGGTGACGTAACCCTAACCCTAGGTGGAATTTTCCTCCAATGGGATTTTCCTGTGTATTTTACCAGGACACAGAGATAGGGCAGCCTAGAAAAGCCAGTTTCCTCCCAACCATACGCAAATTTGTTCGCGATGTCCATTTTGCTCTACTAGTTCAGGGGTAGGCAAACCAAAACACTTAAAGAGCCACTTGGACCCATTTCCCACCAAAAAAACACCCAAGCACTCTGAATTTGTTCGCAATGTCCATTTTGCTCTACGAGTTCATGGTGACCTAACCCTAATCCTAAGTGGAATTTTCCTCCAATGGGATTTTCCCATGTATTTTACCGAGAAAGATAGATAGGACAGGCTAGAAAAGCCACTGCCCTCCTAACCACACCCAAGCAATCCGAATTTGTTCGCGATGTCCATTTTGCTCTACGAGTTCATGGTGACCTAACCCTAACCCTAAGTAGAATTTTCCTCCAATGGGATTTTTCCATGTATTTTACTAGGAAAGATAGGGCAGCCGAGAAAAGCCAGTGCCCTCCAAACCATAACCAAGCACTCCAAATTTGTTCGCGATGTCCATTTTGCTCTATGAGTTCATGGTGACCTAACCCTAACCCTAAGTTGAATTTTCCTCCAATGGGATTTTCCCATGTATTTTACTAGGACTCAGAGATAGGGCAGCCGAGAAAAGCCTGGGCCCTCCTAACCATACCCAAGCACTCCAAATTTCTTCCCGATGTCCATTTTGTTCTATGAGTTCATTGGAACCCAATCCTAACTCTAAGTGGAATTTTCCTCCAATGTGATTTTCCTATGTATTTTACAAGGAAAGATAGGGCAGCCTACAAAATCCAGTGCCCTCCTAATCATACCGAAGCACTCTGAATTTGTTCGCAATGTACATTTTGCTCTACGAGTTCATGGTGACCTAACCCTAATCCTAAGTGGAATTTTCCTCCAAAGGGATTTTCCCATGTATTTTACCAGGACACAGAGATAGGGCAGGTTAGAAAAGCCACTGCCCTCCTAACCATACCCAAGCATTCTGAATTTGTTTGCGATGTCACTTTTGCTCTACGAGTTTATGGCGACCTAACCCTAACCCTAAGAGGAATTTTCCTCCAATGGGATATTTCCATGGATTTTACTAGGAAAGATAGGGCAGCCTACAAAAGTCACTGCCCTCCTAACCATACCGAAGCATTCTGAATTTGTTCGCGATGTCAATTTTGATCTCTGAGTTTATGGCGACCTAACACTAACCCTAAGTGGAATTTTCCTTCAATGGGATTTTTCCATGTATTTTACTAGGAAAGATAGGGCAGCCTACAAAAGCCACTGCCCTCCTAACCATACCCAAGCACTCTGAATTTGTTCGCAATGTCCATTTTGCTCTACGAGTTCATGGTGACCTAACCCTTATCCTAAGTGGAATTTTCCTCCAATGGTATTTTCCTATGTATTTTACCTGGACACAGAGATAGAGAAGTCTAGAGAAGCCAATGCCCTCCTAACCATACCCAATCACTCCGAATTTGTTTATGATGTCCATTTTGTTCTATGAGTTCATGGTGACGTAACCCTAACCCTAGGTGGAATTTTCCTCCAATGGGATTTTCCTATGTATTTTACCAGAACACAGAGATAGGGCAGCCTAGAAAAGCCAGTTTCCTCCCAACCATACGCAAATTTGTTCGCGATGTCCATTTTGCTCTACTAGTTCAGGGGTAGGCAAACCAAAACACTTAAAGAGCCACTTGGACCCATTTCCCACCAAAAAAACACCCAAGCACTCTGAATTTGTTCGCAATGTCCATTTTGCTCTACGAGTTCATGGTGACCTAACCCTAATCCTAAGTGGAATTTTCCTCCAATGGGATTTTCCCATGTATTTTACCGAGAAAGATAGATAGGACAGGCTAGAAAAGCCACTGCCCTCCTAACCACACCCAAGCAATCCGAATTTGTTCGCGATGTCCATTTTGCTCTACGAGTTCATGGTGACCTAACCCTAACCCTAAGTAGAATTTTCCTCCAATGGGATTTTTCCATGTATTTTACTAGGAAAGATAGGGCAGCCGAGAAAAGCCAGTGCCCTCCAAACCATAACCAAGCACTCCAAATTTGTTCGCGATGTCCATTTTGCTCTATGAGTTCATGGTGACCTAACCCTAACCCTAAGTTGAATTTTCCTCCAATGGGATTTTCCCATGTATTTTACTAGGACTCAGAGATAGGGCAGCCGAGAAAAGCCTGGGCCCTCCTAACCATACCCAAGCACTCCAAATTTCTTCCCGATGTCCATTTTGTTCTATGAGTTCATTGGAACCCAATCCTAACTCTAAGTGGAATTTTCCTCCAATGTGATTTTCCTATGTATTTTACAAGGAAAGATAGGGCAGCCTACAAAATCCAGTGCCCTCCTAATCATACCGAAGCACTCTGAATTTGTTCGCAATGTACATTTTGCTCTACGAGTTCATGGTGACCTAACCCTAATCCTAAGTGGAATTTTCCTCCAAAGGGATTTTCCCATGTATTTTACCAGGACACAGAGATAGGGCAGGTTAGAAAAGCCACTGCCCTCCTAACCATACCCAAGCATTCTGAATTTGTTTGCGATGTCAATTTTGCTCTACGAGTTTATGGCGACCTAACCCTAACCCTAAGAGGAATTTTCCTCCAATGGGATATTTCCATGGATTTTACTAGGAAAGATAGGGCAGCCTACAAAAGTCACTGCCCTCCTAACCATACCGAAGCATTCTGAATTTGTTCGCGATGTCAATTTTGATCTCTGAGTTTATGGCGACCTAACACTAACCCTAAGTGGAATTTTCCTTCAATGGGATTTTTCCATGTATTTTACCAGGAGACAGAGATAGGGCAGCCTAGAAAAGCCAGTTTCCTCCTAACCATACCCAAATTTGTTCGCGATGTCCATTTTGCTCTACTAGTTCAGGGGTAAGCAACCCAAAACACTTAAAGAGCCACTTGGACCTGTTTCCCACCAAAAACAAAACACTGGGAGCCGCAAAACCATTTTGATATCTAAAATGAAGAAAACACTGCATATATCCTTTTTTACCTTTATTATAGGTGTGTGTGTGTGTCTGTGTGTGTGTGTTTGTGTGTGTGTATGTGTGTGTGTGTGTGTATATGTATATGTATGTTTATATATACATACACACACACACACACACACACATACACACACACAGGTAAAAAAAGGATATATGCAGTGTTATCTTCATTTTAGATGTCAAAAGGGTCTCTCTCTCTCTCTCTCTCTCTCCCTCTCTATCTGCCCTTGGTCTGCCACTCCTCTTCCCCCGCTCTCTTTCTTTCTCTCTCTCTCTTTCCTCTCTCTCTCTCTCTCTCTCTCTCTCTCTCTCTCTCTCTCTTCTCCCCCCCCCTCTCCTATCTGCTGCTCACCTGACAAGCTTCAGGCTGTTGTCCAACAAGATCAGGGGTAGGCAACCTCGTCTCTTTTAAGACTCATGGACGTCAACTCCCAGAATTCCTGAGTCAGCCTAGCTGTGCTAGCTAGCTCGCTCCTGCCTTTCCTGCTTCCTGCAGAGAGAGAGAGAGAGAGAGAGAGGGAGAAGCAGGGAAGCGCAATTCCTCTCTATGTCTCTGTCTCTCTCTGCAAAGGCAGAGGAGGCTGGGAGCCACAGGGGAAGGCTCAAAGAGCCGCATGCGGCTCTAGAGCCGCAGGTTGCCGACTTATGTACTAGTTCATTGTTTACTAACCCTGACCCTAAGTGGAATTTTCCTCCACTGTGATTTTCCCATGTATTTTACCCAGAAAGATAGGAAAACCTAGAAAAGACATTGATCTCCTAAACATACCCAAGCACTAGGATTTTGTTGTCAATGTCCGTTTTCCTCTCCAGGTTCACGGTGACCTAACCCTAACCCTAGGTGGAATGTTCCTCCAATGGGATTTTTCCATGTATTTTACTAGGAAAGATAAATAGGGCAGCCTGGAAAAGCCATTGCCCTCCTAACCACAACCAAGCACTCCGAATTTGTTCATGATGTCCATTTTGCTCTACGAGTTTATGGTGACCTAACCCTAACCCTAAGTGGAATTTTCCTCCAATGGGATTTTCCCACGTATTTCACCGAGAAAGATAGATAGGACAGGCTAGAAAAGCCACTGCCCTCCTAACCACACCTAAGCAATCCGAATTTATTCGCGATGTCAATTTTGCTCTATGAGTTCATGGTGACCTAACCCTAACCCAAAGTGGAATTTTTCTCCAATGGGATTTTCGCATGTATTTTACCAGGACACAGAGATAGGGCAGGTTAGAAAAGCCTGTGCCCTTCTAACCATACCCAAGCACTCGGAATTTCTTCATGATGTCTATTTTCCTCTCCAAGTTCATGGTGACCTAAACCTAACCCTAAGTGGAATTTTACTCCAATGGGATTTTCCCATGTATTTTACCAGGACAGAGAGATAGGGCAGTCTAGAAAAGCCACTGCCCTCCTAACCATACCCAAGCATTCTGAATTTGTTCGCGATGTCAATTTTGCTCTATGTGTTTATGGCGACCTAACCCTAAGTGGAATTTTTCTCCAATGGGATTTTTCCCATGTATTTTACCAGGACACAGAGATAGGGCAGCCTAGGAAAGCCAGTGTCCTCCTAACCACACCCAAGCACTCCGAATTTGTTTGCAATGTCCATTTTTCTCTATAAGTTCATGGTGACCTAAACCTAAAGCTAAGTGGAATTTTCCTCCAATGGGATTTTCTCATGTATTTTACCAGGACACAGAGATAGGGCAGCCTACAAAAGCCAGTGCCCTCCTAATCATACTCAAGCACTCTGAATTTGTTCACAATGTCTATTTTGCTCTACGAGTTCATGGTGACCTAACCCTAATCCTAAGTGGAATTTTCCTCCAATGGGATTTTCCCATGTATTTTACCAGGATACAGACATAGGGCAGCCTAGAAAAGCCACTGCCCTCCTAACCATACCCAAGCATTCTGAATTTGTTCGCGATGTCAATTTTGCTCTACGAGTTCATGGTGACCTAACCCTAACCCTAAGTGGAATTTTCGTCCAATGGGATTTTTCCATGTATTTTACTAGGAAAGATAGGGCAGCCTACAAAAGCCAGTTCCCTCCTAATCATACTCAAGCACTCTGAATTTGTTCACAATGTCCATTTTGCTCTACGAGTTCATGGTGACCTAACCTTAATCCTAAGTGGAATTTTCCTCCAATGGGATTTTTCCATGTATTTTACCAGGATACAGAGATAGGGCAGCCTACAAAAGCCAGTGCCCTCCTAATCATACTCAAGAACTCTGAATTTGTTCACAATGTCTATTTTGCTCTACGAGTTCATGGTGACCTAAGGCTAATCCTAAGTGGAATTTTTCTCCAATGGGATTTTCGCATGTATTTTACCAGGACACAGAGATAGGGCAGCCTAGAAAAGCCACTGCCCTCCTAACCATACCCAAGCATTCTGAATTTGTTCGCGATGTCAATTTTGCTCTATGAGTTCATGGTGACCTAACCCTAACCCTAAGTGGAATATTCCTCCAATGGGATTTTTCCATGTATTTTACTAGGAAAGGTAGGGCAGCATACAAAAGCCAGTGCCCTCCTAATCATACCCAAGCACTCTGAAATGTTCGCAATGTCCATTTTGCTCTACGAGTTCATGGTGACCTAACCTAACCCTAAGTAGAATTTTCGTCCAATGGGATTTTTCCATGTATTTTACTAGGAAAGAGAGGGCAGCCTACAAAAGCCAGTGCCCTCCTAATCATACCCACGCACTCCGAATTTGTTTGCAATGTCCATTTTGCTCTATAGGTTCATGGTGACCTAACCCTAATCCTAAGTGGAATTTTCCTCCAATGGGATTTTCCCATGTATTTTACCAGGATACAGAGATAGGGCAGCCTAGAAAAGCCACTGCCCTCCTAACCATACCCAAGCACTCTGAATTTGTTCGCGATGTCCATTTTGCTCTACGAGTTCATGATGACCTAACCCTAACCCTAAGTAGAATTTTCGTCCAATGGGATTTTTCCATGTATTTTACTAGGAAAGAGAGGGCAGCCTACAAAAGCCAGTGCCCTCCTAATCATACTCAAGCACTCTGAATTTGTTCACAATGTCCATCTTGCTCTACGAGTTCATGGTGACCTAACCCTAATCCTAAGTGGAATTTTCCTCCAATGGGATTTTCCCATGTATTTTACCAGGATACAGAGATAGGGCAGCCTAGAAAAGCCACTGCCCTCCTAACCATACCCAAGCATTCTGAATTTGTTCGCGATGTCAATTTTGCTCTACGAGTTCATGGTGACCTAACCCTAACCCTAAGTGGAATATTCCTCCAATGGGATTTTTCCATGTATTTTATTAGGAAAGGTAGGGCAGCATACAAAAGCCAGTACCCTCCTAATCATACCCAAGCACTCTGAATTTGTTCGCAATGTCCATTTTGCTCTACGAGTTCATGGTGACCTAACCCTAACCGTAAGTAGAATTTTCGTCCAATGGGATTTTTCCATATATTTTACTAGGAAAGAGAGGGCAGCCTACAAAAGCCAGGGCCATCCTAATCATACCCAAGCACTCTGAATTTGTTCGCAATGTCCATTTTACTCTATGAGTTCATGATGACCTAACCCTAACCCTAAGTGGAATTTTTCTCCAATGGGATTTTTCCCATTTATTTTACCAGGATACAGAGATAGGGTAGGCTAGAATATCCAGTGCCCTCCTAACCATACCTAAGCACTCCAAATTTTTTGCGATGTCAATTTTGCTCTACGAGTTCATGGTGACCTAACCCTAACCCTAAGTGGAATTTTCCTCCAATGGGATTTTTCCATGTATTTTACTAGGAAAGATAGGGCAGCCTACAAAAGCCAGTTCCCTCCTAATCATACTCAAGCACTCTGAATTTGTTCACAATGTCCATTTTGCTCTACGAGTTCATGGTGACCTAACCCTAATCCTAAGTGGAATTTTCCTCCAATGGGATTTTCCCATGTATTTTACCAGGATACAGAGATAGGGCAGCCTAGAAAAGCCACTGCCCTCCTAACCATACCCAAGCATTCTGAATTTGTTCGCGATGTCAATTTTGCTCTACGAGTTCATGGTGACCTAACCCTAACCCTAAGTAGAATTTTCGTCCAATGGGATTTTTCCAGGTATTTTACTAGGAAAGATAGGGCAGCATACAAAAGCCAGTGCCCTCCTAATCATACCCAAGCACTCTGAATTTGTTCGCAATGTCCATTTTGCTCTACGAGTTCATGGTGACCTAACCCTAACCCTAAGTGGAATTTTCCTCCAATGGGATTTTTCCATGTATTTTACTAGGAAAGATAGGGCAGCCTACAAAAGCCAGTGCCCTCTTAATCATACCCAAGCACTCTGAATTTGTTCGCAATGTCCATTTTTCTCTACGAGTTCATGGTGACCTAACACTAACCCTAAGTGGAATATTCCTCCAATGGGATTTTTCCATGTATTTTACTAGGAAAGATAGGGCAGCCTACAAAAGTCAGTGCCCTCCTAATCATACTCAAGCACTCTGAATTTGTTCACAATGTCCATCTTGCTCTACGAGTTCATGGTGACCTAACCCTAATCCTAAGTGGAATTTTCCTCCAATGGGATTTTCCCATGTATTTTACCAGGATACAGAGATAGGGCAGCCTAGAAAAGCCACTGCCCTCCTAACCATACCCAAGCACTCTGAATTTGTTCGCGATGTCCATTTTGCTCTACGAGTTCATGGTGACCTAACCCTAACCCTAAGTAGAATTTTCGTCCAATGGGATTTTTCCATGTATTTTACTAGGAAAGAGAGGGCAGCCTACAAAAGCCAGTGCCCTCCTAATCATACTCAAGCACTCTGAATTTGTTCACAATGTCCATCTTGCTCTACGAGTTCATGGTGACCTAACCCTAATCCTAAGTGGAATTTTCCTCCAATGGGATTTTCCCATGTATTTTACCAGGATACAGAGATAGGGCAGCCTAGAAAAGCCACTGCCCTCCTAACCATACCCAAGCATTCTGAATTTGTTCACGATGTCAATTTTGCTCTACGAGTTCATGGTGACCTAACCCTAACCCTAATGGGAATTTTCCTCCAATTGAATTTTCCCATGTATTTTACCGATAAAGGTAGATAGGCAGCCTAGAAAAGCCCTTGCCCTGCTAACCAAACCCAAGCACTCCGAATTTGTTCATGATGTCCATTTTGCTCTACAACTTCATGGTGACCTAACACTAGCCCTAATTGGATTTTTCCTCCAGTGGGATTTTGCCATGTATTTTACTAGGAAAGATAGGGCAGCCTCCAAAAGCCAGTGCCCTCCTAATCATACCCAAGCACTCTGAATTTGTTCGCAATGTCCATTTTGCTCTACGAGTTCATGGTGACCTAACCCTAACCCTAAGTGGAATTTTCCTCCAATGGGATTTTTCCATGTATTTTACTAGGAAAGATAGGGCAGCCTACAAAAGCCAGTGCCCTCCTAATCATACCCAAGCACTCTGAATTTGTTCGCAATGTCCATTTTGCTCTACGAGTTCATGGTGACCTAACCCTAACCCTAAGTGGAATTTTCCTCCAATGGGATTTTTCCATGTATTTTACTAGGAAAGATAGGGCAGCCTACAAAAGCCAGTGCCCTCCTAATCATACCCAAGCACTCTGAATTTGTTCGCAATGTCCATTTTGCTCTACGAGTTCATGGTGACCTAACCCTAACCGTAAGTAGAATTTTCGTCCAATGGGATTTTTCCATATATTTTACTAGGAAAGAGAGGGCAGCCTACAAAAGCCAGGGCCATCCTAATCATACCCAAGCACTCTGAATTTGTTCGCAATGTCCATTTTACTCTATGAGTTCATGATGACCTAACCCTAACCCTAAGTGGAATTTTTCTCCAATGGGATTTTTCCCATTTATTTTACCAGGATACAGAGATAGGGTAGGCTAGAATATCCAGTGCTCTCCTAACCATACCTAAGCACTCCAAATTTTTTGCGATGTCAATTTTGCTCTACGAGTTCATGGTGACCTAACCTAACCCTAAGTGGAATTTTCCTCCAATGGGATTTTTCCATGTATTTTACTTGGAAAGATAGGGCAGCCTACAAAAGCCAGTTCCCTCCTAATCATACTCAAGCACTCTGAATTTGTTCACAATGTCCATTTTGCTCTACGAGTTCATGGTGACCTAACCCTAATCCTAAGTGGAATTTTCCTCCAATGGGATTTTCCCATGTATTTTACCAGGATACAGAGATAGGGCATCCTAGAAAAGCCACTGCCCTCCTAACCATACCCAAGCATTCTGAATTTGTTCGCGATGTCAATTTTGCTCTACGAGTTCATGGTGACCTAACCCTAAGTAGAATTTTCGTCCAATGGGATTTTTCCAGGTATTTTACTAGGAAAGATAGGGCAGCATACAAAAGCCAGTGCCCTCCTAATCATACCCAAGCACTCTGAATTTGTTCGCAATGTCCATTTTGCTCTACGAGTTCATGGTGACCTAACCCTAACCCTAATGGGAATTTTCCTCCAATTGAATTTTCCCATGTATTTTACCGATAAAGGTAGATAGGCAGCCTAGAAAAGCCATTGCCCTGCTAACCAAACCCAAGCACTCCGAATTTGTTCATGATGTCCATTTTGCTCTACAACTTCATGGTGACCTAACACTAGCCCTAATTGGATTTTTCCTCCAATGGGATTTTGCCATGTATTTTACTAGGAAAGATAGGGCAGCCTCCAAAAGCCAGTGTCCTCCTAATCATACCCAAGCACTCTGAATTTGTTCGCAATGTCCATTTTGCTCTACGAGTTCATGGTGACCTAACCCTAACCCTAAGTGGAATTTTCCTCCAATGGGATTTTTCCATGTATTTTACTAGGAAAGATAGGGCAGCCTACAAAAGCCAGTGCCCTCCTAATCATACCCAAGCACTCTGAATTTGTTCGCAATGTCCATTTTTCTCTACGAGTTCATGGTGACCTAACACTAACCCTAAGTGGAATATTCCTCCAATGGGATTTTTCCATGTATTTTACTAGGAAAGATAGGGCAGCCTACAAAAGTCAGTGCCCTCCTAATCATACTCAAGCACTCTGAATTTGTTCACAATGTCCATCTTGCTCTACGAGTTCATGGTGACCTAACCCTAATCCTAAGTGGAATTTTCCTCCAATGGGATTTTCCCATGTATTTTACCAGGATACAGAGATAGGGCAGCCTAGAAAAGCCACTGCCCTCCTAACCATACCCAAGCACTCTGAATTTGTTCGCGATGTCCATTTTGCTCTACGAGTTCATGGTGACCTAACCCTAACCCTAAGTAGAATTTTCGTCCAATGGGATTTTTCCATGTATTTTACTAGGAAAGAGAGGGCAGCCAACAAAAGCCAGTGCCCTCCTAATCATACTCAAGCACTCTGAATTTGTTCACAATGTCCATCTTGCTCTACGAGTTCATGGTGACCTAACCCTAATCCTAAGTGGAATTTTCCTCCAATGGGATTTTCCCATGTATTTTACCAGGATACAGAGATAGGGCAGCCTAGAAAAGCCACTGCCCTCCTAACCATACCCAAGCACTCTGAATTTGTTCGCGATGTCAATTTTGCTCTACGAGTTCATGGTGACCTAACCCTAACCCTAAGTGGAATATTCCTCCAATGGGATTTTTCCATGTATTTTACTAGGAAAGGTAGGGCAGCATACAAAAGCCAGTGCCCTCCTAATCATACCCACGCACTCTGAAATGTTCGCAATGTCCATTTTGCTCTACGAGTTCATGGTGACCTAACCTAACCCTAAGTAGAATTTTCGTCCAATGGGATTTTTCCATGTATTTTACTAGGAAAGAGAGGGCAGCCTACAAAAGCCAGTGCCCTCCTAATCATACCCAAGCACTCTGAATTTGTTCGCAATGTCCATTTTACTCTATGAGTTCATGATGACCTAACCCTAACACTAAGTGGAATTTTTCTCCAATGGGATTTTTCCCATTTATTTTACCAGGATACAGAGATAGGGTAGGCTAGAATATCCAGTGCTCTCCTAACCATACCTAAGCACTCCAAATTTTTTGCGATGTCAATTTTGCTCTACGAGTTCATGGTGACCTAATCCTAACCCTAAGTGGAATTTTCCTCCAATGGGATTTTTCCATGTATTTTACTAGGAAAGATAGGGCAGCCTACAAAAGCCAGTTCCCTCCTAATCATACTCAAGCACTCTGAATTTGTTCACAATGTCCATTTTGCTCTACGGGTTCATGGTGACCTAACCCTAATCCTAAGTGGAATTTTCCTCCAATGGGATTTTCCCATGTATTTTACCAGGATACAGAGATAGGGCAGCCTAGAAAAGCCACTGCCCTCCTAACCAGACCCAAGCATTCTGAATTTGTTCGCGATGTCAATTTTGCTCTACGAGTTCATGGTGACCTAACCCTAACCCTAAGTAGAATTTTCGTCCAATGGGATTTTTCCAGGTATTTTACTAGGAAAGATAGGGCAGCATACAAAAGCCAGTGCCCTCCTAATCATACCCAAGCACTCTGAATTTGTTCGCAATGTCCATTTTGCTCTACGAGTTCATGGTGACCTAACCCTAACCCTAATGGGAATTTTCCTCCAATTGAATTTTCCCATGTATTTTACCGATAAAGGTAGATAGGCAGCCTAGAAAAGCCATTGCCCTGCTAACCAAACCCAAGCACTCCGAATTTGTTCATGATGTCCATTTTGCTCTACAACTTCATGGTGACCTAACACTAGCCCTAATTGGATTTTTCCTCCAATGGGATTTTGCCATGTATTTTACTAGGAAAGATAGGGCAGCCTCCAAAAGCCAGTGCCCTCCTAATCATACCCAAGCACTCTGAATTTGTTCGCAATGTCCATTTTGCTCTACGAGTTCATGGTGACCTAACCCTAACCCTAAGTGGAATTTTCCTCCAATGGGAATTTTCCATGTATTTTACTAGGAAAGATAGGGCAGCCTACAAAAGCCAGTGCCCTCCTAATCATACCCAAGCACTCTGAATTTGTTCGCAATGTCCATTTTTCTCTACGAGTTCATGGTGACCTAACACTAACCCTAAGTGGAATATTCCTCCAATGGGATTTTTCCATGTATTTTACTAGGAAAGGTAGGGCAGCCTACAAAAGTCAGTGCCCTCCTAATCATACTCAAGCACTCTGAATTTGTTCACAATGTCCATCTTGCTCTACGAGTTCATGGTGACCTAACCCTAATCCTAAGTGGAATTTTCCTCCAATGGGATTTTCCCATGTATTTTACCAGGATACAGAGATAGGGCAGCCTAGAAAAGCCACTGCCCTCCTAACCATACCCAAGCAGTCTGAATTTGTTTGCGATGTCAATTTTGCTCTACGAGTTCATGGTGACCTAACCCTAACCCTAAGTGGAATTTTCCTCCAATGGGATTTCCCCATGTATTTTAGCAGGAAAGACGAGGGCAGCCTACAAAAAAGCCAGTGCACTCTAATCATACTCAAGCAGCTCTGAATTTGTCACAATGTCCATCTTGCTCTACGAGTTCATGGTGACTAACCCTAATCCTAAGTGAATTTTCTCCAATGGGATGTTTCCCATGTTTTTTTTACCAGGATACAGAGATTAGGGCAGCCTAGAAAGCACTGCCCTCCAACCCATACCCAAGCATTTCGAATTTCGTTCGCGATGTCAATTTGCTCTACGAGATCATGGTGACCCTAACCCTAACCTAAGTGGAATATTCCTCCAATGGGATTTTTCCATGTATTTTATTAGGAAGGTTTTTTTAGGGCAGCATACAAAAGCCAGTACCCTCCTAATCATACCCAAGCACTCTGAATTTGTTCGCAATGTCCATTTTGCTCTACGAGTTCATGGTGACCTAACCCTAACCGTAAGTAGAATTTTCGTCCAATGGGATTTTTCCATATATTTTACTAGGAGAGAGAGGGCAGCCTACAAAAGCCAGGGCCATCCTAATCATACCCAAGCACTCTGAATTTGTTCGCAATGTCCATTTTGCTCTATGAGTTCATGATGACCTAACCCTAACCCTAAGTGGAATTTTTCTCCAATGGGATTTTTCCCATTTATTTTACCAGGATACAGAGATAGGGTAGGCTAGAATATCGAGTGCCCTCCTAACCATACCTAAGCACTCCAAATTTTTTGCGATGTCAATTTTGCTCTACGAGTTCATGGTGACCTAACCCTAACCCTAAGTGGAATTTTCCTCCATTGGGATTTTTCCATGTATTTTACTAGGAAAGATAGGGCAGCCTACAAAAGCCAGTTCCCTCCTAATCATACTCAAGCACTCTGAATTTGTTCACAATGTCCATTTTGATCTACGAGTTCATGGTGACCTAACCCTAATCCTAAGTGGAATTTTCCTCCAATGGGATTTTCCCATGTATTTTACCAGGATACAGAGATAGGGCAGCCTAGAAAAGCCACTGCCCTCCTAACCATACCCAAGCACTCTGAATTTGTTCGCAATGTCCATTTTGCTCTACGAGTTCATGGTGACCTAACCCTAACCCTAAGTAGAATTTTCGTCCAATGGGATTTTTCCATGTATTTTACTAGGAAAGAGAGGGCAGCCTACAAAAGCCAGTGCCCTCCTAATCTTACTCAAGCACTCTGAATTTTTTCGCAATGTCCATTTTGCTCTACGAGTTCATGGTGACCTAACCCTAACCGTAAGTAGAATTTTCGTCCAATGGGATTTTTCCATATATTTTACTAGGAAAGAGAGGGCAGCCTACAAAAGCCAGGGCCCTCCTAATCATACCCAAGCACTCTGAATTTGTTCGCAATGTCCATTTTACTCTATGAGTTCATGATGACCTAACCCTAACCCTAAGTGGAATTTTTCTCCAATGGGATTTTTCCCATTTATTTTACCAGGATACAGAGATAGGGTAGGCTAGAATATCCAGTGCCCTCCTAACCATACCTAAGCACTCCAAATTTTTTGCGATGTCAATTTTGCTCTACGAGTTCATGGTGACCTAACCCTAACCCTAAGTGGAATTTTCCTCCAATGTGATTTTTCCATGTATTTTACTAGGAAAGATAGGGCAGCCTACAAAAGCCAGTTCCCTCCTAATCATACTCAAGCACTCTGAATTTGTTCACAATGTCCATTTTGCTCTACGAGTTCATGGTGACCTAACCCTAATTCTAAGTGGAATTTTCCTCCAATGGGATTTTCCCATGTATTTTACCAGGATACAGAGATAGGGCAGCCTAGAAAAGCCACTGCCCTCCTAACCATACCCAAGCATTCTGAATTTGTTCGCGATGTCAATTTTGCTCTACGAGTTCATGGTGACCTAACCCTAACCCTAAGTAGAATTTTCGTCCAATGGGATTTTTCCAGGTATTTTACTAGGAAAGATAGGGCAGCATACAAAAGCCAGTGCCCTCCTAATCATACCCAAGCACTCTGAATTTGTTCGCAATGTCCATTTTGCTCTATGAGTTCATGGTGACCTAACCCTAACCCTAAGTGGAATTTTCCTCCAATGGGATTTTTCCATGTATTTTACTAGGAAAGATAGGGCAGCCTACAAAAGCCAGTGCCCTCTTAATCATACCCAAGCACTCTGAATTTTTTCGCAATGTCCATTTTTCTCTACGAGTTCATGGTGACCTAACACTAACCCTAAGTGGAATATTCCTCCAATGGGATTTTTCCATGTATTTTACTAGGAAAGATAGGGCAGCCTACAAAAGTCAGTGCCCTCCTAATCATACTCAAGCACTCTGAATTTGTTCACAATGTCCATCTTGCTCTACGAGTTCATGGTGACCTAACCCTAATCCTAAGTGGAATTTTCCTCCAATGGGATTTTCCCATGTATTTTACCAGGATACAGAGATAGGGCAGCCTAGAAAAGCCACTGCCCTCCTAACCATACCCAAGCACTCTGAATTTGTTCGCGATGTCCATTTTGCTCTACGAGTTCATGGTGACCTAACCCTAACCCTAAGTAGAATTTTCGTCCAATGGGATTTTTCCATGTATTTTACTAGGAAAGAGAGGGCAGCCTACAAAAGCCAGTGCCCTCCTAATCATACTCAAGCACTCTGAATTTGTTCACAATGTCCATCTTGCTCTACGAGTTCATGGTGACCTAACCTAATCCTAAGTGGAATTTTCCTCCAATGGGATTTTCCCATGTATTTTACCAAAATACAGAGATAGGGCAGCCTAGAAAAGCCACTGCCCTCCTAACCATACCCAAGCATTCTGAATTTGTTCGCGATGTCAATTTTGCTCTACGAGTTCATGGTGACCTAACCCTAACCCTAAGTGGAATATTCCTCCAATGGGATTTTTCCATGTATTTTATTAGGAAAGGTAGGGCAGCATACAAAAGCCAGTACCCTCCTAATCATACCCAAGCACTCTGAATTTGTTCGCAATGTCCATTTTGCTCTACGAGTTCATGGTGACCTAACCCTAACCCTAAGTAGAATTTTCGTCCAATGGGATTTTTCCATATATTTTACTAGGAAAGAGAGGGCAGCCTACAAAAGCCAGGGCCATCCTAATCATACCCAAGCACTCTGAATTTGTTCGCAATGTCCATTTTACTCTATGAGTTCATGATGACCTAACACTAACCCTAAGTGGAATTTTTCTCCAATGGGATTTTTCCCATTTATTTTACCAGGATACAGAGATAGGGTAGGCTAGAATATCCAGTGCCCTCCTAACCATACCTAAGCACTCCAAATTTTTTGCGATGTCAATTTTGCTCTATGAGTTCATGGTGACCTAACCCTAACCCTAAGTGGAATTTTCCTCCAATGGGATTTTTCCATGTATTTTACCAGGATACAGAGATAGGGCAGCCTAGAAAAGCCACTGCCCTCCTAATCCTACCCAAGCACTTTGAATTTGTTCGCAATGTCCATTTTACTCTATGAGTTCATGATGACCTAACCCTAACACTAAGTGGAATTTTTCTCCAATGGGATTTTTCCCATTTATTTTACCAGGATACAGAGATAGGGTAGGCTAGAATATCCAGTGCCCTCCTAACCATACCTAAGCACTCCAAATTTTTTGCGATGTCCATTTTGTTCTATGAGTTCACGGTGACCTAACCCTAACCCTAAGTGGAATTTTCCTCCAATTGGATTTTCCCATGTATTTTACCCACAAAGATTCATAGGGCAGCCTAGAAAAGCCAGTCCCCTCCTAACCACACCCACGCACTCCGAATTTGTTTGCGAGGTCCATTTTGCTCTATAAGTTCATGGTGACCTAAACCTAAAACTAAGTGGAATTTTCCTCCAATGGGATTTTCTCATGTATTTTACCGATAAAGATAGATAGGGCAGCCTAGAAAAGCCACTGCCCTCCTAACCATACCCAAGCATTCTGAATTTGTTCGCGATGTCAATTTTGCTCTACGAGTTCATGGTGACCTAACCCTAACCCTAAGTGGAATTTTCCTCCAATGGGATTTTTCCATGTATTTTACTAGGAAAGATAGGGCGGCCTACAAAAGCCAGTTCCCTCCTAATCATACTCAAGCACTCTGAATTTGTTCACAATGTCCATTTAGCTCTACGAGTTCATGGTGACCTAACCCTAATCCTAAGTGGAATTTTCCTCCAATGGGATTTTTTCATGTATTTTACTAGGAAAGATAGGGCAGCCTACAAAAGCCAGTACCCTCCTAATCATACCCAAGCACTCTGAATTTGTTCACAATGTCCATTTTGCTCTACTAGTTCATTGTGACCTAACCCTTATCCTAAGTGGAATTTTCCTCCAATGGAATTTTCCCATGTATTTTACCAGGATACAGAGATAGGGCAGCCTAGAAAAGCCACTGCCCTCCTAACCATACCCAAGCATTCTGAATTTGTTCGCGATGTCAATTTTGCTCTACGAGTTCATGGTGACCTAACCCTAACCCTAAGTAGAATTTTCGTTCAATGAGATTTTTCCAGGTATTTTACTAGGAAAGATAGGGCAGCATACAAAAGCCAGTTCCCTCCTAATCATACCCAAGCACTCTGAATTTGTTCGCAATGTCCATTTTGCTCTATGAGTTCATGGTGACCTAACCCTAACCCTAAGTGGAATTTTCCTCCAATGGGATTTTTCCATGTATTTTACTAGGAAAGATAGGGCAGCCTACAAAAGCCAGTGCCCTCCTAACCATACCTAAGCACTCCAAATTTTTTGCGATGTCCATTTTGTTCTATGAATTCACGGTGACCTAACCCTAACTCTAAGTGGAATTTTCCTCCAATTGGATTTTCCCATGTATTTTACCCACAAAGATTCATAGGGCAGCCTAGAAAAGCCAGTCCCCTCCTAACCACACCCACGCACTCCGAATTTGTTTGCGAGGTCCATTTTGCTCTATAAGTTCATTGGTGACCTAAACCTAAAACTAAGTGGAATTTTCCTCCAATGGGATTTTCTCATGTATTTTACCGATAAAGATAGATAGGGCAGCCTAGAAAAGCCACTGCCCTCCTAACCATACCCAAGCATTCTGAATTTGTTCGCGATGTCAATTTTGCTCTACGAGTTCATGGTGACCTAACCCTAACCCTAAGTGGAATTTTCCTCCAATGGGATTTTTCCATGTATTTTACTAGGAAAGATAGGGCAGCCTACAAAAGCCAGTTCCCTCCTAATCATACTCAAGCACTCTGAATTTGTTCACAATGTCCATTTTGCTCTACTAGTTCATGGTGACCTAACCCTAACCCTAAGTGGAATTTTCCTCCAATGGGATTTTTCCATGTATTTTACTAGGAAAGATAGGGCAGCCTACAAAAGCCACTGCCCTCCTAATCATACCCAAGCACTCTGAATTTGTTCACAATGTCCATTTTGCTCTACGAGTTCATGGTGACCTAACCCTCATCCTAAGTGGAATTTTCCTCCAATGGGATTTTCCCATGTATTTTACCTGGACACAGAGATAGGGCAGCCTAGAAAACCCACTGCCCTCCTAACCATACCCAAGCATTCTGAATTTGTTCGTGATGTCAATTTTGCTCTACCAGTTTATGGCGACCTAACCCTAAGCCTAAGTGGAATTTTCCTCCAATAGGATTTTTCCATGTATTTTACTCAGAAAGATAGATAGGGCAGCCTAGAAAAGCCTGTGGCCTCCTGACCATCTCCAAGCACTCCGAATTTATTGGCGATGTCCATTTTGCTCTATGAGTTTATGGTGATCTAACCCTAACCCTAAGTGGATTTTTCCTCCATTGGTATTTTCCTATGTATTTTACCTGGACACAGAGATAGAGAAGTCTAGATAATCCAATGCCCTCCTAACCATACCCAATCACTCCGAATTTGTTTATGATGTCCATTTTGTTCTATGAGTTCATGGTGATCTAACCCTAACCATAGGTCGAATTTTCCTCCAATGGGATTTTCCTATGTATTTTACCAGGAGACAGAGATAGGGCAGCCTAGAAAAGCCAGTTTCCTCCTAACCATACCCAAATTTGTTCGCGATGTCCATTTTGCTCTACTAGTGTATTTTACATACACACACACACACACACATACACACACACAGGTAAAAAAAGGATATATGCAGTGTTATCTTCATTTTAGATGTCAAAAGGGTCTCTCTCTCTCTCTCTCTCTCTCCCTCTCTATCTGCCCTTGGTCTGCCACTCCTCTTACCCCGATCTGCTGCTCACCTGAGAGATAGGGCTCCTCTCTCTGCAGCCTAGTTTTGTTTACTAACCCTGACCCTAAGTGGAATTTTCCTCCACTGTGATTTTCCCATGTATTTTACCCAGAAAGATAGGAAAACCTAGAAAAGACATTGATCTCCTAAACATACCCAAGCACTAGGATTTTGTTGTCAATGTCCGTTTTCCTCTCCAGTTCACCTAACCCTAACCCTCCTCCAATGGGATTTTTCCATGTATTTTACTAGGAAAGATAAATAGGGCAGCCTGGAAAAGCCATTGCCCTCCTAACCACACCCAAGCACTCCGAATTTGTTCATGATGTCCATTTTGCTCTACGAGTTTATGGTGACCTAACCCTAACCCTAAGTGGAATTTTCCTCCAATGGGATTTTCCCACACCGAGAAATAGATAGGACAGGCTAGAAAAGCCACTGCCCTCCTAACCACACCTAAGCAATCCGAATTTATTCGCGATGTCAATTTTGCTCTATGAGTTCATGGTGACCTAACCCTAACCCAAAGTGGAATTTTTCTCCAATGGGATTTTCGCATGTATTTTACCAGGACACAGAGATAGGGCAGGTTAGAAAAGCGTGTGCCCTTCTAACCATACCCAAGCACTCGGAATTTTTCATGATGTCTATTTTCCTCTCCAAGTTCATGGTGACCTAAACCTAACCCTAAGTGGAATTTTACTCCAATGGGATTTTCCCATGTATTTTACCAGGACAGAGAGATAGGGCAGTCTAGAAAAGGCACTGCCCTTCTAACCATACCCAAGCACTCTGAATTTGTTCGCGATGTCATTTTGCTCTACGTCTTTATGGTGACCTAACCCTAACCCTAAGTGGAATTTTTCTCCAATGGGATTTTTCCCATGTATTTTACCAGGACACAGAGATAGGGCAGCCTAGGAAAGCCAGTGTCCTCCTAACCACACCCAAGCACTCCGAATTTGTTTCGCAATGTCCATTTTGCTCTATAAGTTCATGGTGACCTAAACCTAAAACTAAGTGGAATTTTCCTCCAATGGGATTTTCTCATGTATTTTACCAGGACACAGAGATAGGGCAGGTTAGAAAAGCCTGTGCCCTCCTAACCATAACCAAGCACTCCGAATTTGTTCGCGATGTCCATTTTGCTCTATGAGTTCATGGTGACCTAAACCTAACCCTAAGTTGAATTTTCCTCCAATGGGATTTTCCCATGTATTTTACCAGGACTCAGAGATAGGGCAGCCTAGAAAAGCCTGGGCCCTCCTAACCATACCCAAGCACTCCAAATTTCATCACGATGTCCATTTTGTCTATGAGTTCATGGTGACCCAATCCTACCTCTAAGTGGAATTTTCCTCCAATGTGATTTTCCATGTATTTTACTAGGAAAGATAGGGCAGCCTACAAAAGCCAGTGCCCTCCTAATCATACCCAAGCACTCTGAATTTCTTCGCAATGTCCATTTTTCTCTACGAGTTCATGGTGACCTAACCCTAACTCTAAGTGGAATTTTCCTCCAATGGGATTTTTCCATGTATTTTACTAGGAAAGATAGGGCAGCCTAGAAAAGCCACTGCCCTCCTAACCATACCCAAGCATTCTGAATTTGTTCGCGATGTCAATTTTGCTCTACGAGTTCATGGTGACCTAACCCTAACCCTAAGTGGAATTTTCCTCCAATGGGATTTTTCCATGTATTTTACTAGGAAAGATAGGGCAGCATACAAAAGCCAGTGCCCTCCTAATCATACCCAAGCACTCTGAATTTGTTCGCAATGTCCATTTTGCTCTACGAGTTCATGGTGACCTAACCCTAACCCTAAGTAGAATTTTCCTCCAATGGGATTTTTCCATGTATTTTACTAGGAAAGAGAGGGCAGCCTAAAAAGCCTGTGCCCTCCTAAATACCCAAGCACTCAATTTGTTCGCGATGTCCATTTTTCTATGAGTTCATACCTGCAATCCTCCTGACAGGAATGTCCATCCTATGTGAGTCCTCCATGTATTTTATGTATTTTACTAGGAAAGATAGGGCAGCCTACAAAAGCCAGTGCCCTCCTAATCATACCCAAGCACTCTGAATTTGTTCGCAATGTCCATTTTGCTCTACGAGTTCATGGTGACCTAACCCTAATCTAAGTGGAATTTTCCTCCAATGGGATTTTCCCATGTATTTTACTAGGAAAGAGATAGGGCAGCCTAGAAAAGCCACTGCCCTCCTAACCATACCCAAGCATTCTGAATTTGTTCGCGATGTCAATTTTGCTCTACGAGTTCATGGTGACCTAACCCTAACCCTAAGTGGAATATTCCTCCAATGGGATTTTTCCATGTATTTTACTAGGAAAGATAGGGCAGCATACAAAAGCCAGTGCCCTCCTAATCATACCCAAGCACTCTGAATTTGTTCGCAATGTCCATTTTGCTCTATGAGTTCATGGTGACCTAACCCTAACCCTAAGTAGAATTTTCCCCAATGGGATTTTTCCATGTATTTTACTAGGAAAGATAGGGCAGCCTACAAAAGCCAGTGCCCTCCTAATCATACCCAAGCACTCTGAATTTGTGGTCCATTTTGCTCTATGAGTTCATGGTGACCTAACCAACCCTAAGGGAATTTTCCTCCAATGGGATTTTTCCATGTATTTTACTAGGAAAGATAGGGCAGCCTACAAAAGCCAGTGCCCTCCTAATCATACCCAAGCACTCTGAATTTGTTCACAATGTCCAGCTCTACGAGTTCATGGTGACCTAACCCTCCTAAGTGGAATTTTCCTCCAATACCCAGAGCAGCCTTGCCCTCCTAACCATACCCAAGCATTGAATTTGTTCGCGATGTCATTTTGCTCTACGAGTTCAAAGTTAGGGCCATGCCTACAAAAGCCAGTGCCCTCCTAATCATACCAAGCACTCTGACACAATGTCCATTTGCTCTACTAGTTCATGGTGACCTAACCCTAATCCTAAGTGGAATTTTCCTCCAATGGGATTTTCCCATGTATTTTACCTGGACACAGAGATAGGGCAGCCTAGAAAACCCACTGCCCTCCTAACCATACCCAAGCATTCTGAATTTGTTCATGATGTCAATTTTGCTCTACGAGTTTATGGCGACCTAACCCTAACCCTAAGTGGAATTTTCCTCCAATAGGATTTTTCCATGTATTTTACTCAGAAAGATAGATAGGGCAGCCTAGAAAAGCCTGTGGCCTCCTAATCATCCCAAGCACTCTGAATTTATTGGCGATGTCCATTTTGCTCTATGAGTTCATGGTGACCTAACCCTAACCCTAAGTGGAATTTTCCTCCAATGGGATTTTTCCATGTATTTTACTAGGAAAGAGAGGGCAGCCTAGAAAAGCCATTGCCCTCCTAACCATACCCAAGCACTCCGAATTTGTTCATGATGTCCATTTTGTTCTATGAGTTCATGGTTTATGGATGACCCTAACCATACTAAGGTGGAATTTTCCTCCAATTGGATTTTCCTCCAATGGGATTTTCCATTTTACCAGGATACAGAGATAGGGCAGCCTAGAAAAGCCAGTCCTTCCTCCTAACCATATACCCAGGACAGTGCTAGCGCCCTGCCCTCCTAACATGCTCAAGCAATAGTTCACGGTGACCTAACCCTAACCCTAAGTGGAATTTTCCTCCAATTGGATTTTCCCATGTATTTTACCCACAAAGATTCATAGGGCAGCCTAGAAAAGCCAGTCCCCTCCTAACCACACCCACGCACTCCGAATTTGTTTGCGATGTCCATTTTGCTCTATAAGTTCATGGTGACCTAAACCTAAAACTAAGTGGAATTTTCCTCCAATGGGATTTTCTCATGTATTTTACCGATAAAGATAGATAGGGCAGCCTAGAAAAGCCACTGCCCTCCTAACCATACCCAAGCATTCTGAATTTGTTCGCGATGTCAATTTTGCTCTACGACTTCAGGGTGACCTAACCCTAACCCTAAGTGGAATTTTCCTCCAATGGGATTTTTCCATGTATTTTACTAGGAAAGATAGGGCAGCCTACAAAAGCCAGTTCCCTCCTAATCATACTCAAGCACTCTGAATTTGTTCACAATGTCCATTTTGCTCTACGAGTTCATGGTGACCTAACTCTAATCCTAAGTGGAATTTTCCTCCAATGGGATTTTTCCATGTATTTTACTAGGAAAGATAGGGCAGCCTACAAAAGCCAGTACCCTCCTAATCATACCCAAGCACTCTGAATTTGTTCACAATGTCCATTTTGCTCTACTAGTTCATGGTGACCTAACCCTTATCCTAAGTGGAATTTTCCTCCAATGGGATTTTCCCATGTATTTTACCAGGATACAGAGATAGGGCAGCCTAGAAAAGCCACTGCCCTCCTAACCATACCCAAGCATTCTGAATTTTTTCGCGATGTCAATTTTGCTCTACGAGTTCATGGTGACCTAACCCTAACCCTAAGTAGAATTTTCGTCCAATGAGATTTTTCCAGGTATTTTACTAGGAAAGATAGGGCAGCATACAAAAGCCAGTGCCCTCCTAATCATACCCAAGCACTCTGAATTTGTTCGCAATGTCCATTTTGCTCTATGAGTTCATGGTGACCTAACCCTAACCCTAAGTGGAATTTTCCTCCAATGGGATTTTTCCATGTATTTTACTAGGAAAGATAGGGCAGCCTACAAAAGCCAGTGCCCTCCTAACCATACCTAAGCACTCCAAATTTTTTGCGATGTCCATTTTGTTCTATGAATTCACGGTGACCTAACCCTAACTCTAAGTGGAATTTTCCTCCAATTGGATTTTCCCATGTATTTTACCCACAAAGATTCATAGGGCAGCCTAGAAAAGCCAGTCCCCTCCTAACCACACCCACGCACTCCGAATTTGTTTGCGAGGTCCATTTTGCTCTATAAGTTCATTGTGACCTAAACCTAAAACTAAGTGGAATTTTCCTCCAATGGGATTTTCTCATGTATTTTACCGATAAAGATAGATAGGGCAGCCTAGAAAAGCCACTGCCCTCCTAACCATACCCAAGCATTCTGAATTTGTTCGCGATGTCAATTTTGCTCTACGAGTTCATGGTGACCTAACCCTAACCCTAAGTGGAATTTTCCTCCAATGGGATTTTTCCATGTATTTTACTAGGAAAGATAGGGCAGCCTACAAAAGCCAGTTCCCTCCTAATCATACTCAAGCACTCTGAATTTGTTCACAATGTCCATTTTGCTCTACTAGTTCATGGTGACCTAACCCTAACCCTAAGTGGAATTTTCCTCCAATGGGATTTTTCCATGTATTTTACTAGGAAAGATAGGGCAGCCTACAAAAGCCACTGCCCTCCTAATCATACCCAAGCACTCTGAATTTGTTCACAATGTCCATTTTGCTCTACGAGTTCATGGTGACCTAACCCTCCTCCTAAGTGGAATTTTCCTCCAATGGGATTTTCCCATGTATTTTACCTGGACACAGAGATAGGGCAGCCTAGAAAACCCACTGCCCTCCTAACCATACCCAAGCATTCTGAATTTGTTCGTGATGTCAATTTTGCTCTACCAGTTTATGGCGACCTATCCCTAAGCCTAAGTGGAATTTTCCTCCAATAGGATTTTTCCATGTATTTTACTCAGAAAGATAGATAGGGCAGCCTAGAAAAGCCTGTGGCCTCCTGATCATCTCCAAGCACTCCGAATTTATTGGCGATGTCCATTTTGCTCTATGAGTTTATGGTGATCTAACCCTAACCCTAAGTGGATTTTTCCTC